>NW_023270380.1:17058613-17150820 GCF_011800145.1 Mirounga leonina | reverse complement strand
TCCCCTAGCGCTGGAGTTCTGCCGTTCTCATTGATCGGTAAACTTGGTCTTGGCTGGCTCTTCTCGCTGATCTTCTGGGGAGGGGCCTGTTGCCGTGGTTTCCAAATATCTCTGCCGGAGGCGGAATTGCCCCGCCCTTGCCCCCTCCCGGCTAAGTAATCTGCTCGGGTTTGCTCTCCGGGGCTTTTGTTCCCTGCGAGCTTTCCGTACACCTTTGGAGGCGGAGAGTGAAAATGGCGGCCTCCCAATCTCCGCTCCGGAGGAGCCGAGAACTCAGGGCCCCGCTCCTCAGTCAGCCCCCAGAGAAAAGCCGCCAGTCACTCCTGTCTCCCTGGTCTCTGGCCGCACTCCGTGCTCACCCGGCCTGTGACCGCGCGTTTCTATCTCTGGACCCGACCCTGGATGGAGTCTCCAAACCCAGCAGATCTCTGCGGTGCACTCCCGCGCGGTTCCTCCCGGGGAAGGAAGGTGAGTGTCCCCGGATCTGCCGCTTGTTGTGTCCCTGCTGGAGGAGCAGTGGCCCGACTGTGCTGTGGATCACGGTTTATTGCAACCCCGAGCTAAGAGCCCGCGCCTGGGCTCCGCCTCTGCAGCCGGCTTCCCTGCTCCATTACCTGGGAGCTCTGCCACACTCAGGCACCCCCGGTCTTTCTGTGACCCCGAGGGTCCTGAGACCACACTGTCCCGGAGGGTTCCACCCCCCGCTTAGCCACCAGAGTGACGTCTCTCGGCGGAGCAGAGTTTTAAAAGTTCCGATTTTGTGCTCCGCGGTTCTATCACTTGCCAGAAGCGGCCGACGGAGGCCCCTCCCCCGCCGTCTATCCTCCCGAATATCGCCTCGGATTCACTTCTCCGCACGTCCTACCTTCCAGAAAGTGGTTGCTTTTCTGATGAGAGAGTTGTTGCTCTTCTTTTCTTCAATCTCCTGTTGAGTTTGTAGGTGTTCAGAATGGTTTGATCCCTATCCAGCTGAATTCTTGAGAGGAGAGGAAATCCAGGTCTCCTACTCCTCCTCCATCTTGCTCCACCCCCAGTAAATCGATTTTTAAAATGTTTTCCAGACGATGGATCTGTTTGACCTTTTGCTAATTAAATAGGTTGGAAAAACACATTTTATTCCCTTGGTTTAATTTTGCTTCTCTCATATTCACCTTATAGTTAATAAGAGCTTCTCTCAGAGAAAAGAGCGCTGTTAATAAGATCTCAGTTAAATCAATACAGTGGTGCTTTGAATAAAAATGATAGATGCTCACATTTATAAGTAAAATATATTATTAAGATATAAGCTTCATATAAAAATGAAGGAAGAAAGAAAATTTTAAGACTGTACTATATGGTTCACAGATTCTGAATTTCAATATTTTAAGACATGAGAATGTCCAGATTATTTTTGAAATATGTCACAAAAAGTCTTTTTTCAAAGTTTGCAAACATTTTGCCTTTTAATAAATAAGAACAGCTACCCTCATTCAAATGCAGACCTTTATTGAATTTCAAAACAAGGGGTTGTATTTTTGGAAAGGAAGAATTATTGGCAGCTCTCAATGCATCATATCCGAAAGAATATTGAGAAACATCGAGATAATATTTTTCTTGCCCCTCAATTCCTTCAGGAGGCTGTGCCTGCCAAATAGATTGCAGGGTGGCTATCGGACAAATACTATATACAGAAAATTACTTTTCACAAGTAGAAAATGTATTCTTCTATTTGGGATTATTTATAATTTGTTATAAGTACTGGAAAAACAACAGGAACAATATTAAAGTTTCATAAAGGAGTAAATAATTTGCTATGTACAATGTATAGGATGTAATTATCTAGATCTGAAGACAGAAAAATGCTATACCTAAGTCATGTGGACTAACTCTGTGCCTTCTTATGGTCAGAAATGAAAAACAGTAAGAGGAAAAGTAAGGAAAGATAAAATGGAACTTTTGTACCCAGAATTGAGTGTGCTAGCCTCCATAGACTTTGATTAATGTGTTCCACTAAAATATAAACTTCCTTAATTCAAGGATTCAAAGTATGTAATTCACCTCTGTGTAGCCTGGACCTTAGGGTGTCTGGCACAAAATAAGGAATCAGTAGCAGCTCACTGCATGAATGAATGAATGAACGTGTCATGAGTATGCTATGAAGGCGCACACATGAATTGCCTCTTTCCCCAGTGTCAGCCTTATTCAGCCTTAAAGCAAGGCTAACATAACCAGAAAGCAGTTCAGGATTCCACACTCAGTGTCATTTCAGCACGTGATTACACCTGGCTTCTCATTCAGCACACAGAGCAGGGCAGAAGACAAGCCATACAACAAACAAGATAACAGAAGGATGCAGGAAGTGAATGAACCAAACTCAAAGTCAGTCTGTGGGCACGTGGTTGAGATGAGGCCCCTGTCTGGTCCGGCTCAGCTCTTGGCACTAACTGCTTCTGACATGCAAGCAGGGAAGGCTCTCAGTTCTGTTCGGAGGTCAAGGGGCAGAGCCTTCGGCAGCAGCTGCCCTTTTTGAAGTGGTCAGACAAACGGGTCAGGTCGAGGAGTCCTGACAGTTTGCTGCCAAAGTCCTCCCCTTTTTAAAGGGATGTAATCGGTTTTGGGGTTCCCGCAGACCTCCTCTGCTTCTGCTTGTTATCAGTTCCAGGGTGTCAGCTGATGTTGGTCCCAGTGATATCTCGATATCTCGTAGCTGCAGTACCTTAACTGCTCGCGTCCTTGCTTGACACAGGCCCCTACATGATGTGAATGACTCCATCTTGCTCTCCACCGAGTGGATGATTTACTTAATGGACTAAACTCATGAATTTACTTTTTTTTTTTTTTTTTTTAAGAGAGAAAGAGCACATGCACATGAGCAGGGGGGTGGGGAGAAGGGCAGAGTGGGAGAGAGAGAGAATCTCCAGCAGACTCTGCTGAGCATGGAGCTCGAAGCGGGGCTCATTCCTACGACCCTGAGATCATGACCTGAGCTCAAATCAAGAGTTTGACACTTAACCAGCTGAGCCACCCAGGCGCCCCTCTCATGAATTTACTTTCAACTGTTCCTTATTTTGCTTTACTCTCCCTACCCTGGGCAATACAATTTCTGCCTTTCTGTTGTTAAAGTAATTAAACAAGTTGGCCAGTGGATGGAGGTAGCTCTGATGTGCTGGCAGCCTATGTAAGCCAACCAAAACCTCAGCCACAGTCAATGCACTAAATCCCAGAAAACAAAACCTAAGAAAAACCAATCACAAACAGCCAGCTAATTAGGCTTTCCCAAAGAAGGCAACTGCTTAAACTATGGCCAAATGATTGCCTTGCTTTGCTTCCCCATCTCTCTGTGAGCCCCCTCCCCTATCAGCTCCTGTTAGTAGAGTGCTCCTGACCACCTTTAGTTCAGGACTGCTCAATTGAAATCCATGTAAGCTCAAATAAACTCTTGAAAATTTGATGTTCTCAGTTTACCTTTTAACAGTGTCTTCTCCAATATAATCTTTTTATTTCACCTAAAAATATAACCCTAAGCATGTCCCCACTTTATAATCCCAGTCCCAGTGTTGCCCTCCTATGTTCTTCAAACCACTGAACTCACAAGAGAATATTAAAGAATAGAGTGGAAAAATAACATGATATAGGTAGGCTAGTAAGATTTTTTTTTTTTTTATCACTTGTGTCTTCTTCCCATACGTTTGATTGGAATTCATTAGTTTGGATGTGTCAGACATTTTGATGTGTTCATGTTAAAATATGGCATGAACTGCCTTTGCCTTAGCATTTCTGACCATTCTAGGAGAGGGGGTTTAGAGACTATTGAGCTAAGTAGAAGCTTTGTACAAATTCATGGGCACAGGAGTTTTGCAATCTCAAGGAAGTAAGACCTAACTAAACTTCAGAAGCTTTGGAAGGAACTCTGAACACCATATCCAGAGACTAAGGATGTATTGAAAGTAGTTCAGCTCTCATAATAAAGCAAACTGTAAACATTGGAATCTCCAACTATTAAAGGTCACATAGGACTGACTCCTTGTGTTCCTAGGCATACAAGGGAAGTAGATAAACATCATGAAAGAGAAAACATCATCTTAGACCAAAAATTATCTCTACACTCATATCTATAGTATATAAAACACAATAATGTATAGTCAATCATAAATTTAAAAAGACCAACTGGTAGAAAATCAAGACAAAATATAGAAAAGAGAAACAAACAAAAATGATTGAGATAAAAGACTTTATTGGTATACAACCTTGACGTGGCTCCTTATATCCATACCCTTTTATAATAGATACTTCCTGAGTCGGGCTGGATTCGGTGACTTTTTCTAGTGACTATATTGTGGAAAAGGGGATGTGATTCCCTACTGGGATTAGGATGCAGGAAGAACATGGCTTCTTTCTTGGCGCCCTCTGTCATTCTCTGCTATGCTCACTCTGAGGGAAACCAGCTGTCATCTTTTGATCCGCTCTATGGGGAGTACCATGTGGCAAGGAAGGGATGTCTTCACTCAGAAGTGGTTAACTGTGTCCTGCCACTAGCTACTTATGTGAGCCACTTCCTTCCTCTCTTGAACCTTGAAATGGCTACAGTCCCAGCCAGCCCTTCAATTCAGCCCTGGGAGAGATGCTAAGCCAAAGGCATTCAGTCAATCTGTGCTCAGATTCCTGACCCATAGAGCCTTTTTGAGAGTTAATGTTTGTTATTGTAAGCTGCTAAAAGTTGAGGTAATTTGCTAAGCAGCAAATAGATAATAGAAACTTTTAAACAATATCTAAGAATCAAACTCAATGTAGTGAATGAAGTGAAAGATATGATGCTGAAGTCCAACAAGTGAGAGAGTACTTGATTAGATGAGAATTATAAACTCTGATTAATGTGATGTATCATATTGATTGATTTACAAATATTGAATAACACTTGCATCCCTGGGATATATCCCAGTTGATCAGGGTGAATGATTTTTTTAATGTATTGTTGGATTCAGTTTGCTAATATTTTGTTGAGGATTTTTGCATCTCTGTTTATCAAAGATACTGACTTGTTTTCTTTTGTTGTAGAGTCTTTATCTAGTTTTGGGTTCAGGGTAATGCTGGCCTCATAGAATGAATTTGGAAGCTTTCCTTTCTCTTCTATTTTTTGGAATAGTTTGAGAAGAATAACTATTAACTCTTGTTTGCATGATTGGTAGAATTCGTCTCTGAAGCCGTCTGGACCAGGACCTTTGTTTGTTGCAAGTATTTTGATTACCCATTCAATCTCATTGCTAGTAATTAGTCTGTTCAAATTTTCTATTTCTTCCTGATTCAGTTTTAGAAGACTACAAATATTTGAAAGCATTAGAGTGTGGTCACAAGTATGCTGAACTTAGGGGAAAGCTGACTCTTGAAAAGGGGAAGAGATTTGGGTGAAATTTGTTTTAGGTGGGTTTTTTTGCCTGAGGGTAAATCCCAGTCCATGCTCTACAAGGCCATTCAACTTCACACAGAAAGTCATGGTACTGCTGGACTGAGGAGTGAAATGATGGGCTTCAGGGGTGTCAGAGCTGCTGAACAATGAATGGGGAGTTCGGGAAATGAGGAAGGCCCCCTGAACCTGCTTATAAGTTGAAAACATAGGATTAGCCAATCTTTGACGCACTTACAAAGGAGATGACTCCAAGTAGAAAGCGCACATGAAAGCTCAGAGAACTTGAGCGCAATTCCAGCTGCTGCCCAGTGAAAAGGAAGCGTTTTGCAGTTAGAGTCCAGCCAACCCGACTTCCTACTGAAGAATGTCAACAGTCTGCAGAGTCTTCATAGCAGGTCCTCCTCAGTATTCGATATGCAATAATAATTACTAGAGCTGAGAAGAGAATAAAAATCAGAAACACAGATAAAAAGGGTGATCCATAGCAGCTTTGCCCAAGAAACTCCAGATGTGTGAATTAAGAGGCTTGATCTTAACACAAGTATACGTTCAGAGAGTTAAAGCAATACATGATGATGACCGACAAGCAGGTCAAGAGTCTCAGAATGGAAAAAATCAAAAATAGAAAGAACAAATGGAAATTCAAGAACTGAAAAATACAGCATCAGAAAAAAAATACGTGGAATTTCCTCAAAAGAGACTTTTGACAGCAGCAAAAAAGAAGGAATTTTATGGTAAATCAATAGAAATTATTTAGTCTAGTGAATGGGAAGAAAAAAACAAAGGTTTCATATATTTTTTGTTTGTTTTATAAAAAAGAAGAAAAGTGTCCTTTGTGTTGGTGATCCTGCATCTTGTGAGAAGCAGCTTACAGATTTCATTTCTGACAACTTAGTGTTGAGGTGCATTGGGTTTCAGATGGAGTTCTCAGGCATCCGTGTATAGACCTGACATTGAGAAGAAACATATGTACTAGTAATACACAGCTAAGGGTCATCTGTGTTTAGGTCAATTTTTGAGTAATGGATATGGATGAAGTCACTTGGGAGGAGTGAGCATTGGGTGAAAAAGAAGAGGACTTAAGACTGAAGGTTGAGATGTCCCATATTTAAAAAAGGGTAGAAGATAACAAGCCTGCCAGAAGTTCTGCTCAGAACTTACCCCAGAGTAGTGGCCAGGAGGATGCACAGAATCTGGGGTGTTGTGCTTTCACCCTAGAACACCCATATTATCGAAGTGTCATCCCCATTTAACAGTTAAATAAACCAGATTTCAGTGATTCATTCATTTTCTGAGTTCCAGTCAATGATTTTGAGTTATAGTTATCATTTTAACCCAGGGTTTTTCTGAGATCTTTATTACCACGGTGGTTTATCACTTGTAATTATTACCATGAAATGGACTTCCAGGAATTGATGGAGAACAGGTTTGGACTCGAAGTATCAGAGGGGATTTAGCTAAGGACACAGGTTTGAGGTTAGCATTTCTAGAAACTATCTTATTCAGTATATCATCTCCAAGAGCTCCACAAAATGGCCAGCAGACGGTGGCCATGTAACAGATATTTGTCAAGTGAACAGATGAATGGATAATATAAGCAAGATAATGAGGGTAGAGTAGGTTAAGAGAAAATATTCAGTATGTTTGTAAATTCTAAGTTAACAGTAACAGGTTATTAGTCATAAACTACATTTATGTACAGTGACACATAACAGTTATTTTACTCATAAAACATGTAGAACTTTAAGGAGAGGATGTAGAACAAATTGCAGCATGGCATTATTTCTCAGAGTGCCAGTAATTTCAATGCTGCTCTTGGAATTGAGCCTGAGACCATTATTACCATGCAGCCCCCAACCATGCTGTAGCATAACTAGGCATATTATCTCATCTGTCTTAGTGATCAACTGCAGTCTTCAGAATCTTTGCTGAGAGCAAATCAACTGCGCAACAATTTATATCAATTATTTAGAGCAGTGGAATGGCTAGAATATCAGTCTTTGAAAAATAGGATTGAAGAGCCAGAACCCTTAGAGCAGGACTTTGTTCTATGAGAAATACTATTAATAATTTTCAAAATCCTAAGCAAATGATATTTGAGAATATGCATGAATGGTAGAAAGTATAAATATTAATTGAGGCTGAGGAGTATTAATCCTTGACAATTAGTATTCTTCCATTGTATTAATCAGGGATGAGTCTAAAACTCTGTAATCCAAAAGACATCAAAATGCAGAAGCTCTGACAGGATAGTTTCTTTTTTTGTCATGTAATAGCATGCAGATGAGGAGGGCAGGTTCCTAAAACAGCTCTGTATCATGAGGTCATGCAGAGACTGACTCACTTTCCTTGAGAGACTTGTCCTCATCTATGTATGAAGCTAGGTCACCTCTGCACCCACATTCCAGACTGGATAAAGAAGGACGAGTGCATGGAAAATAAGTGACTTCTTTTCAAGAAAGTAATTTGGAAAATCTGCACAATTCTGCTCATATTCTATTTATTGAGAAATTGGTCTAGCTATTAGTAATGTTTAACTGGTTGGCTATATACCCAGCCCTTACTCTATTTTAAAAGAAATATATCCACAGTGTGACTTCCCAAATAGTGGTTCTTACCTTCTCCCCATATAAAACACACACACAAAATTATGACAGAATGTTTGTGTCTCCTACCAAATTCATGTGTTAAGAGTCCTAACACTCAAAGTAGCTGTATTTGGAGGTGGGGTCTCTAAGGAAGTAATTAAGGTTAGAAGAGGTCATGAGGCTGGAGCCCTGATCCAATAGGAGCATTATTCTCATATGAGGAGGCATTAGAGTCTCCCTCTTTCTCTCTTCCCCACATACACACCAGGAAAGACCGTGTGAGGACATGGCAAGAAAGTGAGCATCTGCAGGCCAGGAAGAGAATCTTCACCAGAAACAGAATCCACTAGAATCTTGATTTTGGATTTCTAGCCTCCAGAATTGTGAGAAAATTAATTTATGCTATTCAAGCCCCCAAGTCCGTGGTATTTTGTTACGCAGCCCAAGCTAATACACACACGCACACACACACTACTATTCAGGAAGAAAGAGTGGAAAACACTCAGCAGTAATCCAGAAAAGCTATAAAATGCACTTGGGCAGGAATTATGCCCTGGCTTAGAAAACATTCCTTGGGCATCCCCTCTGGGTTTGGAAATTGTCCTTTCACCAAGGCACTGAGAAAGATACTGATGACAAGAATGCTTGTATCCTTCAAAAGTGCAGTAATGGATGTCCTTGAAAACTAGGAACAGAGACAGGAGATACTGCTGTTGCAATGGGCTTCTCAGTTCATTAGAGATGGTTGGATACTGGAGTGGCCATGACATTTAGCCAAGAGACAAGGAGAGTGTGGTCCCCGTTGCAGGTAATGGTACCAAAGAGATAATCTTTTGGTTTGACCCATAAGGATCTGCAGGGGTAGCTAGTTGATCATGATGTGCCGTAGGACTGAAGTGGATGGGAAGCATCTTTATATCTTAGTTAATAGTAAAGTTTAACAGAAAAGTACTTTTGGTCTGGAGTTTTCCCCAGTCCTTTAATGCATACTTTAGATAGAATCTTCACATGGGTGATAGAATCTGTGCATTATGGACTAAAATTGAAGGGAGAATCATGGGTATTCCTAGAACTTTCCCCAAATATTAGAATTGTAATCCAAAAAATATATCACATCTCTGGGGAATCACCAGCATTAGTTTTGCTCTCAAAGACTTGAGAAGTGTAGATTGAATGAGTCTGCATGCATCTCATTTTGGCTTACTGTTTGATCTCTGCTGAAGTTGGACGAGCCTTGGAGAAGGACTGAGTGGTGGCATAAAGTGCAGGTGCTTTTCAAGGTGGGTTCACGTGTGGGGTGACCCACACGTATTTGCTGCTATCATTTTGGCAAATGCTTTTTCTCTGTCCCAGTGAACAGAGAACACTGTTTTCTATGCACTAGAGACAGAGGTTCTCGTTTGAGGACCGCATCATCTTCTCTGTGTTGTGTGCAGCAGGCTTTGAAGTCTCTGTGGGCCCCCCGAGAGGCCCTGAGACCTTTCTGTGGTGTATGTCCTTAACATCAAAGCTATTTTTATAAAAATATGGACATGCTGGTCCCCTGTTCGCCTTGTTGCCATTTTCACTGAGGGTGCGAAACGATATTGGGTAAAGCTGCTGCAATCTTAGACAAAGCCACGGCAGTTGCATCAAACTGTGTTAGTAGTGATTGTTCACCGGATGTACTTGTAGGAAAAAAATTGTTCGTTATAGCAGCCTGAACTGACAAAGACGTGTTAATCACAATTTAATCAAATATTTATATTTTTAGAAGCTAAAGGTAAAAGAGACCTTGATCAGTCCAAGATGGTAGATTCAACTGAAAAGTGTATTATGGAGGTCGTTGTGGTAGTATAATGGCAGGAGAAATCTAACCGGGGACAAGGAAAGCTAATTTAGGTAAGTACCATTAATGTGAAATAAAATTGTAATGAGAAGAAACATTTGAATAATTCAGAACAAAATACATTTGATTTAATTTCATTATAACACAAATCCAATTTTTATGCAAATGTTTTTATTAACCATAACCTTTCACATTAATTTCAAAAGATATGTAATTACCACTTGCTCACATAAATCCAAGCCGATCCATTCTGAGCCAATAAAAACAGCTCAAAAAATAGTCATGCTTTGAATGCAACTGACCTTCAAATCTCAGCTCTTGGCAGAATTCAGAATTCATGTGTATATTATCTTGAGAATATGCAGAGAGTTTATTTGAGAATAGATACAAAGAAGACTTTGAGAATAAATAATATCAAGAACCTATTTGAGAATACATACTAACAAGATATCAACTGCTAGCCTGCACTTTAAACTTTAAACACATGGTTGTGTAAAAATTCTCTAAGATGGCACATGTGCTCGGTGACCAGATGGCACTTCTCATGTCAAACTGCCTGAAATGGCGGTGAAATGACCAGTCTCAAGTGACTGCTCCTTACATTCACCATTGTCGTGCTCTTTATCCTCTGATGCACAGGGAACTGGGAAGGGTTCACAATATGCTTTTATCTCCGTTGATACTCGCATCAAAATGACAAGGGTCGCAAGACAGACACTGAAACCTTCCTGTTTCCACATGAAAGGATCAGTACTCACAAAATCTGATTGCTCAGCATCCGAGAGCTGCTGAACGGGAATGCTCCCAAGTTCAACCCAGGCTTGCCGAAGTGTGTGCATTCCTCTGTACAAATGTTCCATGTCCAGGAGCAGTAAGCTTCATGAGTTCAAAGAGATGACATAAACTGACGAGTATCTGCTTTGTAATCCAAAGAGAGGTTTTGAAAAACATGGGAGCCCGAAAGTACATGTCACACAAATCAAGCCTCAGAAAAGCAATGATAAAAATGTATTTCTCAAGTTGTTTTTGTGATTTAAAAACGTGGATCAATTTTCCTTTCAGTAAAAATAGGAACTTTTGAACGCCTGTGTGGCTTAGTCAGTTAAGCTTTGCCTTTGGCTCGGGTCATGATCCCAGTGTCCTGGGATCCAGCCCCACATGGGGCTCCCTGCGCTGCAGGGAGTCGGCTTCTCCTTCTGCCTCTGCTGCTCTCTCTCTCTGTCAAATAAATAAATAAAATAATAAAAATAGGAACTTTTGTGGGTTAAAAAGAGGAAAAGCAGACAATCTGAGAAATCATTGGGAAATTGTGATTACTTATGCCTGTGTTTTGGATGATTCCACAATAATTATTACTGGAGGGACTGTCAGCTTTGAGCTTCTGTCTGAAATCCAACGCACTTGACATGTGTGATTGGGCAGCTGAGAGAGAATTTGGAAAGTCAGATTGTTTTCCTTTCCAAAGCCAGATGTCTAAAGTATTTGCAGGCTTACAAATCTGATTCTAAAATATCCTGTCTGTCCAGAAGTATAGTGCTTATGTCTCTCATCAGTTTTCAAGAGTATCTTCACCGGTCTCCCTTCTGTGCTTTTTACCTCTCGGAGCTCTTCCAGTGTAACCATTTCCAGCTTTCGAGGACTCTGAGACGGTGAGTGGTATAGACTGCATGTGAGTGGTGTAGACCTACAGTCAGGTCACATTCTCTAGGTCTTCTGAGGGTTTGTTCAAAGTCAGGGTCCACGATTCCCACAGTAAACTGCTGTGCATGTAGAGACTGTCAATCTTATTTCAAGCAAAAACTGAAAAAGAAAAGAATGAGGGAAAAGAAAAATACATCTTAGATTATAGAAAAAGTAAAAGGAAGAGAATGGACAAGTTTGCTAAAGTGTTTATATTATGGGCACAAATACTCCATAATCAAAAATACTCATTTTTGTTTGCTTATATACTTAATTTTATAAGGTACCTATAATATTTTTAAAAGAAAGTCTCACTACACATCTAGCAGGATGGCGAAAGTTTGAAACACTGACAACAGCGAAAGTAGGGGGGGACTGTGGAGCCACAGGGACCCTCAGTCACTCCTGCTGCGAAAGCAAAATGGCGCAGCTGCTTTGGAAGACTGTAGCTTCCTACATGACTAAACAGACTCTTGCCACACAATCCAGCAGCTGCGCTCTTCGGCGTTTCCTGAAGCAGTTGAAAACATGTCCATGCAGAAATCTGCATGTGGATTATGACAGCAACTTGTTCTCATCATTGCCAAACCATGGATGTTAGAGAATGAGTCGGTGGTGGAATGAGAAGGCCTGCAGGAACTCCGGTGGAACCATGAAGGAAGGAAGCCTGGGGAGCTCTGTAGGACGGCAACGATGTGACCTTCAGGAAAATGCAAAACTGTGGAGACAGTACAAAACAAGTGGACGCCACGGCTGGGGAGGGAGAGAGAAATGGGCAAAGACGGGATTCTTAGGCAGGTCAGTGATTGTGTACGACACTGTAGGGGGGGTATGCGTCGTTACACATTGTCAAACCCCACAGATGCTATGACACCAAGAGTGAGCACTAGTGTAAATTACAGACCGTTGGTGACAACGATGTGCCTGTCTTGGCTCATCAGTGGTAATGAAGCAGCAGTCTGAGATAGGTGCTGCTAACGCGGAAGGCTGTGTGTGCATGGGGTGGGGTGTACGGCAGCTCTCTGGTCATTGGGCGCCATGGCGCTGGGGAACCCTGACCTGCTCGGAACAAGAGTGCATTAATTTAAAAACACTTACAGCATTTCAGAGAATAAATATTCTGAGGCAAAAAAAGAAATAAGAAAAGAGGAGTCATTTGGACCATGAGGATAATCAATCTCATGGGAGTACTTTTGTGATCTTAGTTATATCATTGTATAAAAAGCTTTTCAAAAATACATTCAAGTAAGATGTTCCATAAATTTGTTTATTCTTTACACTGATTTATTATTGAAAATATTAACTGCCAGTTTGTTCTGTTCTTACACTTAATCATTAGAAGTTAAATTGTAGTCTTTAAAATAGAAGAATGCCTTGGGGTGAATGGGTGGCTCAGTCAGTTAAGCGTCTACCTTTGGCTCAGGTCATGATCCCAGGGTCCTGGGTTCGAGCCCCACATCGGGCTCCCTGCTCAGCAGGGAGCCTGCTTCTCCCTCTGCCTCTGCTCTCCCTGCTTGTGCGTGCGCTCTCTCTCTCTCTGTCAAATAAATAAATAAAATCTTAAAATAAAATAAAATAATGCCTAAAACTTGTCTAGACTATTAAAGACTCTTCAGTAGCAAGTGTTTGTGGGCTGTAATTACTGTGCTTGTACTTTTACCATTTGAAGTTACAATTCCTTTTCTTTCCCTTTTTAAATTGACTATAATTATTCTTATCAACTCCTTATACCTTCCGTCCTTGAAAACACTAATTTGCCACTGGACCAAGCTGTATTTCCAGTGCTCATTTAAGATACAGTTATAGAACATTATCTGACTACATAAAATATTATTCTTCAAATTGTTCTCCTCATTCATATTTTTAAATCATTTCATTTGGTTTCTGATATTATTTCTGAGCAGAATGACCACTTTACTGTGTGCTCATGATTACTCTGGTGTTAAACTAACAAAAGAGGTTAAATGATATATTTCCCCAAATTGTTGTACAAATAATCAGTAGGCTGTAGCAATAACCATATCTTTTTGACCATTTCTCTATCCATTCTACTGTTTAGATATGGATATTCAGATTCCTGGATAAAGCCCAATCAATAATTTTGAGAAAGTACAAATAAATTGGCTTAGTATTTATATTTAGTATCTTATTAGAATTTTTTTTTTTTTTACAATAACCCAATTATAGAGAACTCTAAAACTTCCTGTTGATCTTCAGCACACAGCTTTGGCAAATTGAAACAATGAGACTTTTGGTAAGTTTGGGTAGTAGGATTTCCATATAAATACTGGCAATATTTTTTTTCTGATGCAACAGCAAAAGGATAATTGTTCATCTTTCTTAAATTTTAATGGCAACATGCTATATGGATGTCACTCTTATATAGACAGAAAGAATAAAAATACAAATAAAGTTTGTATATATAGATATGTCAAATTTGAAGGTCATTAGAATTCAGGTCATTACTTAACACTTTTTTGAAAATCTGTAGTGTACTAGAAACTAATTTAGCTCTGGTATGATCTGTAAACTTGGTATAAGAAAAGAGAACCCAGTGTTCTTTGTGAAACAATCTTGAGACCAGCCTTCTTGTTCTTATGAATGTATAACTCAGTGCATACCTATTCCCAATGTCGATGCTCTTGTGCCACGAAATTAGAATATAGATTTAACATCTCTTGTATGAACACGAGTATTGCAAAAAACCTTGAAATTACTGAATTGTTGAAAACACTGATACATAATAAATTGTGTCTGCTTCTTAGAAAAAATGGCATATATAATATTAGTCATTTAAAAATAAATGTGTCAGCACTTAAATCTATGTAAATAATCATTGTGACATGAAATCTGTGTGTATCTAGTCAGTACTCATGTTTATTTGAATATGTGGTCAGTATAGGCTTTTTAAAATGTACTCTTACCATGCTGCTTCTAAACATTTAAAAATAGTATCAAGGGCACCTGGGTGGCTCAGTCAGTTACGTGTCTGCCTTCGGCTCAGGTCATGATCCTGGGGTCCTGGGATCGAGTCCCATATCAGGCTCACTGCTCAGCCAGGAGCCTGCTTCTCCCTCTGCCTGCTGCTCCCCCTGCTTGTGCTCTCTCTCTTTCTCTCAAGTAAATAAATAAAATCTTTAAAAAAAATAAAAATAGTATCAACGTAAGTATATCTTACCAAGTTTGGTTTCATTCCTTCTTTATGTAAAAAGACAGTTACATACAAATCATGGTAGTTTTAAAATTTTGGTTTCAGTTTTACTTTTATTCTTACTCAAATTTTTGGTATGACCGATTGTGAATATATGAAAACGTGACAGAACAGTACTGTAAACACCCAGGCCTCCCACCCAGACTCGCTGGCTGTGGACAGCTTCCCACGTCTACTGACTGCTTCCCTTTTTATGTGTCTATCTATTCATGCATTTACCTACCTGCCTGCCCATCAATCCTCATATGTTTTGACAATAAATTGCCTTTCTAATATGGTGGCATTAGGTAGGACATATTTAGTAAAGTAAAGGACCTAGTAAATAGGTCACCTGACTTTTCATAGACGTGAAAAGCACTGAGTGATCACGTGGAGGAATGCTAACGTGTGCAACAAACCCCTGGATGTCCATATTGAAAAGATAAAAACAAAATTGGATCCAAACTACACACTGTATATGAAAATTAATGAATCCTAGAAACTAGGAACATTTGCACATTGTATATTTGATCATCTGGGAATGACTAAAATTAAAAAGACTGAGCATAACAGGTGTTGGCTAAGATGTAGAGAAACTTAAACTTTCATATGCTGCCCTGAGATTAACTGGTTAAATGGTTCAGTTCAATTATAAAACAGCTTGAGTTTCTTAAAAAAATAATAATCATACAGTATGTATTTTTTTACTATATGTATTTTTAAATCTAAATGTCTTTTTAAATTTTTTAAAAAAAGATTATTTATTTTTAGAGAGAGAGAGAGAGCACAAGTGGGAGGGGCAGAGGGGAGAGAGAAACTCCAAGGACATGGGGCTTGATCCCACGACCTTGAGATCACGACCTGAGCTGAAACCAAGCGTTGGATGTTCAACTGAATGAGCCACCCAGGTGCCCCAAATCTAAATGATCTAAATGTTTTAGCTCATCGTTTTTGTGAGCTTTTTATGAAAGTACCTAATAATGCTTTTATTTTCTTTGCTATAAGCAACACTATTCAATAGAACTTTTTGCAATAATAGACATTTTCTTCATGGGCACTGTCCAGTGTGGTCGCCACTAGCTACTTGTGGCTATTGAGCACTTGAAATGGGGTTAGTATACAGGATGACTTAGATTTTAATTTTTAAAAATTTAAATAGCTATACATGGCTAATTACTACCATATTCAACAAGACATCTCTTATGTTCTGTTTTTATGAATATGCCAAAACATTTAACTCTTTAATGTGGATATGCTTTTAGATTGCTTCCCATTTTTGGTTAATATTAATATTGCTGACGGAAATATTGTGCATATTTTACATGAATTTATGCCTTTATTTCTGTTATGCATATACCTGTGTTATGGAATGGGTTTTTCTTCAGCTTTAGTAGATGATGCTAAATAGTTTCCAAAGTGTTCAGAGTCAAAAATCACAGCCTGTGAAAGCCTCACATACTCCACCCCATTGTTAGTGTTTGTTTTGACCAGCATTGCCTATTTGTTTAATTTGGATCCTCCTACTGCGTAACACATAATGATGTGCAGTGTAGTCACAATATCTCCTACGTGACATTTGGCCACACTGATAGTGCAGTCATTAAGTTCCCAGAGTATGTGTGCTACACCATTGTAGCTTTCACCTTAAGTTGACAATTATTAAATTTTCATCTCTTTTTAATAATTCTTTTAGTAATCCTTTATAATGTGTGAATAAATTCACCTAAGTTCCTCTACTCAGGGGTATTTTAAAATTCATTTTCTTGTTATACTTTTAATACTTTATCAACTGAATAATGTGTTATTTTTATCTGATTATTATTATTATTATTTTTTTTAGATTTTATTTATTTATTTGAGAGAGAGAGAATGAGAGAGAACACATGAGAGGGGGGAGGGTCAGAGGGAGAAGCAGACTCCCCGCCAAGCAGGGAGCCTGATGCGGGACTCGATCCAGGGACTCCAGGATCATGACCCGAGCCGAAGGCAGTCGCCCAACCAACTGAGCCACCCAGGCGCCCTCATCTGATTATTTTTGAGGTCTTTGTACCTCACTGTCCTATCTGAAAATGAAAGAGTTACAAAGCGTCTTTACATAGTTTGTACATTTTGCTGTGCTTTGATTGGGGCCATGGTTTTCTCTGTTACTCTAATAATGGAATAAACCTTGAATAATTGGGGACACAACCTGCACAACTTGACAGCCTTATCAAGAGCAAGGACACTGGCCGTACGGTAATTTTCCCCATCACTCTGTATGCCTGTTGGTGACAGCGTTCATAGTGCTCTGATTCTCTTCCATCACAAGATTATCTGAGCCATCTCAAGACATTTGATTTGTATGTTCATCTTTCATCTTTTTTTTTTTTTTTAAGATTTTATTTATTTATTTGAGAGAGAGAGTGAGAGAGAGAAAGAGCACAGAGGGAGGAGCGGGAGAGGGAGAAGCAGACTCCCTGCCGAGCAGGGAGCCTGATGTGGGACTCGATCCAGGGACTCCAGGATCATGACCTGAGCAGAAGGCAGTCGCTTAACCAACTGAGCCACCCAGGTGCCCCTGTTCATCTTTCATCTTGAACTTACTGGCAACTATTGAAAATAATTAAAAATCCTAAGTGAAACAAGCTTCTAGTAGGTTAAAGTTTGATGGGGTAGCAATAAGGGAAACAACATATGTAAATTATATTGAAATTCAGAGAAATTAGAATTTTCTGTACACTCCATTATTTAACCATATTGTAACTGTGTACGTTTGTTAAGTTACTGGTAAAAAGAACACTGATCATACAAATTGCCATGAGGACTAGATGAGAAATAGCTGTAGAGTGCCTCCGACAGTTCCTGGTATTCAGTGAACCCTTGTAAGCGGTGGTCCATCCGTGGCTTTACTAATCCTGGTACCATCACCACCACCAACATGGATACCATGATGTTTATATTTGAGGAGATTGGGACAGACTTAGCAGGAGGGGCCATTGTATCGTTCTGCTGGGGCTGCCGTAACTGAATATACTATAGCCTGAAGCCATGTTGGCTTAAAGAAGAGAAGTTAGTTCCCCCCAGTTCTGGAGGCTGAAAGTCTGAGGCCGGGATGCCAGCAAGGCTGGGTTCTCATGAAGGTCTTCTTCCTCTCTTGCCTACGGCTGCTTCTCACCTTCTTACTGTGCCCTTGCGTGGCAGGGAAGGATGGCAAGCAGACTCTCTGGTGACTCTTTTCATAAGGGCACTAATCCCATCACCAGGGCCCCACTTTCGTGATTTCATGTAGACCTCATCACTTCCCCAAAGCCCCACCTCCAAACACCATCACACTGGAGGTTAGGATTTCAGCACGTGAATAGAGGTCATAGACAATTCAATCCACAGAAGTGGTTACACTGAATTTCCTAGGATCCATAAAATATAGAATTTTGGTTGATGGAATGTAGGCATGGAGGAGACCTTCTGTAAGGAATGAAGTGGGAAGACAGAAACAAATCAGATGAAGTAGTCTGTGTTCTAGCAAATGCTACCTAATGGCCTGATGTCCTTATGAGTGATTGTGGTAGCGATATCAGACATATTGATAACCACAGTAGTCATTGCTGTCTGCACTGATCCAGTGCCTACTGATTACCTATGACCAAAGGGGCCTTCCTGTTCCCCTTAGCTTGATTAGACTTGTCTCTGTCCCAACTTCTTTCTCACTCCAGCCACCAGAGGTGTCCAAACCAATGAGGTACCTCCCCTCCCTTTTTCTGGGAGTATTTACTTAAAAAACTTGGAAACTCTTCCTCTTCCCCTTTGAGAAGTCAGTGTTTTTAAAAAAGCCTCTTGTCAGTTATACAGCCCAGGACTGTCTTCTCAAGGATCCTTGGGCTGTCCCTTTGAAATGTCATCACCAAGGAAGGTAGAGGGTATCCCACCCTCTGAGTTGAGTTCAGACTCCAATCTGGCCTCGTTCTCCTATCACAATAACCTTGAATATAAAACCTTCCCTACCTGTCGTGTATTTTTCAGTGAAACTTTTGCTTTGATACCTGTCACTGTAGTATTTTATTGACATAGAGTAGTAGTCAATTATATAGTCATCCTGGCAGTCCTGGGAATGAATAACTTCTGTTGTTCCCTTTTTCCAAACAGGGGTCATGGAGAGGGTCTCAGAGAACTGAAGGAAATAGCCCAAGGTCACCCATATAGAAAGATGAAGCCAGCTTTTAGACTGTAGCAAATTCATCCCACTGACTCCACTCACTCTGTGCCGCTTCCTTTCTGCTCCCTGGTTGTGCTGTGAGGTTGGGTGACTGCTCCAATGCTTTCTCCCCCTGTTGGTTCCCAGCAGCGCTCACCCAGGCTCCCATCCCCCAGTCAGCGATGGTCTCCCAGCAGCCGTCTGTGGCCGCTCCTGCACAGCTCACATACACACACTCAGTCCTGAGAGTACACTTCTTGCCTACTCCTTTGTTCGCAGCCCCTGGAAACCCTCCACAGAATTGAAGTTGTCCACGCAACACCAGCTGGTTGGCAGAGGTGAGGGTAAGACAGCTCTACCTTCTTTAATGTGAGAATGGACCTGTGCTGTAGTTTGGTGTGTGTGGTTAGCATACAGCTTTTCATTTAAAAAGTGAGACTAACACAGGATTGGATGAATTATTTTTTTATTTTGACTCACACAACTGGGCCTCATGCACAGCTACTTCTAATCATGTAGTGATACATCTGAAATACATTTACAAGGAGTGTATTTCAGATACAGAAGAGGGGGTAGGATGTCACATTTATGGAAAATAATAGATTATGAAGTGTACATGGATGTCAAATAGATTATAGAGTCAGGGATTCCATTAAAATGGAAGCCAAGAGTCTATATATTGGTTAACTCTGACATGTAAACAGGGGGGTTGGTCCACTGTCATAAGCAGCGTGAGTACCTGATCTCAGTAAACACGGGAGATCATTTTGAGCTGAGAGCCTAACAAGTTAAGTAAAATAAACATAATAAATAGCACTCATAATAGAACTTATTTAGATGGTGTGAGATAGACTATATATTTTGGATTTGTGAGTCAAAATAATAATTTGACTTTCTCCTTATCACGTAGGCTATGCTTATTTAAAAATTCTGATAGGTGGTAAACATTTGAGTTTTCTTAAGGGCCATAATACTCTTAAAGATGTTATCATGTAGATTATTTAGAAATTTTTAAGAGTAATGTGATGTTTGTGCCTTAAAGTAAGACAAAAAGGCGTATGTAATAGTTTACAAGGTATTTTGTTTTCTATTCCAATGGGATTGCCAAATATCAGCACTATTTATATGTGCATATTATTTCAGGGCATGAACACCAGGAGT
Source organism: Mirounga leonina (assembly GCF_011800145.1). Taxonomy (NCBI): domain Eukaryota; kingdom Metazoa; phylum Chordata; class Mammalia; order Carnivora; family Phocidae; genus Mirounga; species Mirounga leonina. The sequence goes on along the minus strand of NW_023270380.1, from coordinate 17,130,819 downwards.
CAGATTCGGATTACTACATCTTACGCTTGCCCAGATTTGAGTAATCTTTATCTCCATGGTATCATTTGTATTCAGTTCACCTGTTGGCATTTATCCTGGATGTTGACTAACCCTCCAAAGGAAATTATCAATTCAGGAGAAAAATGGGGGCTCAGGCTCAGGGACAAAGCATAAAGCTCCTCTACCAGGAAAAGAGCTTCAGCCAGAGCACTTAATTCCTGCTTGATCATTTGACAAAGAACAAATTTAAGGCTGGCAACTTAACGGAAAATAGATTTTTTGCATCAGTGGAACAACTCAAGACGTTGTTCATGATATTTAAACTACATGGGAGTTGGGGCACCTGGGTGGCTCAGTCATTGGGCGTCTGCCTTCGGCCCAGGTCATGATCCCAGGGTTCTGGGATCGAGCCCCGCATCGGGCTCCCTGCTCGGCAGGAGGCCTGCTTCTCCCTCTCCCGCTCCCCCTACTTATGTTCCCTCTCTCACTGTGTCTCTCTCTGTCAAATAAATAAAATCTTAAAAAAAAATAATAAAAAAATAAACTACATGGGAGAGACCGTGGAAAGGCTTGCTGTGGTGCCATCACTAAATATCTTGCTATGATAAAATATTTTGAAGATAAAATATTTAACACTATGAAAAGCCACACATCATGGTGTTTTGTAGTAAAAAGCAAAAAAAAAAAAATGTAAATAATGTATATAAAGTTGTAAGACTTTGTCCTATGCTGAGACCACTGTCTTGAAAAGAAACCTTCTTGGGCGCCTGGGTGGCTCATTTGGTTGAGCGACTGCCTTCGGCTCAGGTCATGATCCTGGAGTCCTGGGATTGAGTCCCACATCAGGCTCCCTGCTCAGCAGGGAGTCTGCTTCTCCATCTGACCCTCTCCCCTCTCACGTGCTCTCTCCCCCTCTCTCATTCTCTCTCGAATAAATAAATAAAATCTTTAAAAAAAAAAAAAAGAAAAGAAACCTTCTTGCTTATGAATGCATGTGGCAAATTCCTCCTCACTCTTCTGTGGGAATCCCTTAATGGTGTGAAGAAAACACAAATGCATCTTTGCATTTCTTTCCAATAAAGAAGATTCTCTTTGAATCTTCTCTTCAGTAAATCATGTTATATATATATCAGCACAACGAGGACCTTGAAAAATTAGTTTTGTCCCCGGTTCCCTGTTTTCTTTCCATGGCTTTTGCTTGGAAATTGTCTTTTGTTCTGACAAGGGGTGTGTGTGTATTGTGAACTTGTCTATGTGATTGTGCTTTGTTTCTGTGAAAGCGTTTCTTTACAGGAATCCTGAAGCTAAGGCTGGCCTGGCGCAGGAGGGAGGCATGGGGCTGGTGTCTGTCTGCCCTAACTGAGAAAATACCATAAGGTGCTGGGTTGGCATTTCCAGTGCTGTCTGAACTAAGTTGACTACGTCTTGCATATGGGGCTATTGAAGACTAAGTATATGAATATTTGGAAAAATTAGTCTTACAGTTATCTCTTATGATACATAGAAAATAGTGCCCTTGGGAGTTGCCCTGAAGGGAATGCATATTTACACTGGTTAGTATTGGGGACCAGTAAGTACACAGAATCTTTCCAGGACATTACAGTCAGACCTGGACTGAGGCATTCTACTCCAAGAGAATCCCGCTTGGGAGGCTTGAGAAATCCACCCAGGATAGGTGACCTTTCTTAATTACAGAAACTCTGTTAGGCTTCAGGACCTCTAAATATGGATGTGTTTTAAATTACTTTGGATATTTTCTTTCTCTTTGTACTACGCTTTCAATGAATTTTGGAAACGGTCACACTTATTTTGAGTAGTGCCATCTAGAATTCCAGGGCTGGCGTAGGTCTTTACTAGAGAACCATGTCCAGACCCAGCCACTTGAGGGGTGCTGGGATTATCAATAGAAGAGCAAATACTCAGGCACCAGAAGAGACTTAACGTGGGCTTGTTCTGGAATGTACCTGGCCTAGTACAGTAGAGAATATTTATTACTGGATAGGGCTGTGGTAATGCAGAGGGATAATTTTCTGCCATTAGCTAGGTTATAATAAAGAAGAGATCATAATAAAGAAGAAATTTATAATCTGAGGCTGGTAGTCTGGGAATACCTGATTGGTGAAAGTATCTAAAGTATTCTGTATGTACCTGTTTGCCCCTAGAGATCTAAGTAAATAGCTGGGACGTCAGCGAGGGCAGGTGCAGCTTCTGAGGCCGCCCTCCCCTGTTCAGATTTCAGCAACTGTCAGAGGGCAGAGGCTCTCAGGGACCACCTCAGACTGTGGGGTGGCCTGCCCTCTGATGTTGTTCAAATTATGTTCATGGCATTTAGAATATAAGTCTCTCTTTAATTTGTCATAATACCAACCTCAGTGTTTGAACAAGGACTTCTCTTTCTTTTATCTCCCTCTATATCTTTCCCCAAATGGCACCCCAGATCCCCAATTCTTTCCTCCCATTGTGCAGCTGATCTTCTTCCTGTTCTCCTGCTTGCTACTGAAAGACACCAGAGGTCTGGGGACTTTACTTTCTACTCCTGTGCTTATGGAATTATTTTCAAAACTCACACCCACACACACATACATGCACACCTACCACGCCCACATGCATGCACACACCTACACAAATGCATGCACACCTACACATGCATGCACACACACCCACACACACATGTAGGCACACACATACACAAGTTGTTAATATATGAACTAATTTCTATTAGTGGATATATCTACATGTTAAGATTATAGACTGTTTTAATTAGCTTATTTTTCCTTATTTCTGCTATCCAGATTTTCCAAAATGAAACTATATTATATTCCCTTATAAAAATTAATAGAATGTGTTACAAATAAATTATTTCTAGAATAAAATGGGGACTATGTAAGTATCAAAGATGTGACAGATTGCTGTATTATCATTTCTTCTTGTTTGCTTATTCTGTGTTTTCTTCTCTAAATTGCTATGAATCCTGAGTAAATCAGAGGGACACACATATACACATAAATCAGGGATTCACGCACACATATATATTATATGAATGATTTTTTTTTTTAAGATTTTATTTTTATTTTGAGAGATTGAGAATGAGAGACAGAGAGCATGAGAGAGAGGAGGGTCAGAGGGAGAAGCAGACTCCTTGCTGAGCAGGAAGCCTGATGTGGGACTCGATCCCGGGACTCCAGGATCATGACCTGAGCCAAAGGCAGTTGCTTAACCGACTGAGCCACCCAGGCGCCCCTATATGAATGATTTCTATTTCATATGAAGTTATGCTCCAAATTACTGAATCAAGGAGTCATCAAGTACATTTTCATCACCATAAAAGGAAAATAGTAATATAAGTAATACTCCTTTTGATATCACTGCAGGCAAATTTGAACTTCTATGAGGCACAGAAGTTTCTGCTTGGAAGAAAACAGGCAATACAAACCTAAGGGATGCAACTCTTCAATCGTGAAAACATTCTCTCTTCGCTTCTTCTCTGCCACGAGCCTGTTATTATCCCAATAAATATGGTCCAGGACGTGTGGTGTCTAGAAACCACAGGCAGTTAAAAGCCCTGGGCCCTTTTATTACCTAAACCGTGTTTCTTACCTTTGGAATTAATGAAGACACCCTGATGTTTACTCTCCCAAGGAAATTTCTTTTTAGCCTGAAACAAACTAAAAACACAGAATGAGAGATAATATTGAATACATTTCTTATTTCCCACATCTGTTTCCCGGATGAAATATAGAAGGAATTTGATCACAATTTCTCTCTGATCACAGTATTTTTGTCTGTAATTAGCCTTGGGTCTTATTCTGGAATAACTGATGCTTCCAGAGGACCAGCGTGGAGTGTGGTTAATGTTTGCATAATCCTCTCTTGATATGTTAAAAAATGAGGAGCAAAGAACCCATCTTCAAATTTTGCTTTACCATGTTTTTCTAAAAAAATCAGATATTGAAAGACTATATATATTTGATAGATAATAACATTATTACAAATAAAAAACAAGTTGTATTGTTATTCCTTAACTCAAAATGAAAAAAAAAACAAACCTTTTGGAAGTGACTAACCCTGTGTGTGTGGAGGGGAGGAGCCCCAGTAGAAGGCATCTGCAAGTGAGGAAGTGTGGGTGTGGACAGCTGGGAGCAAGGACTCAGGGGCTTTTGTATTTTAACTGTTTGCATGTCTCAATTTCAAACTCAAAAGAGCATTCTCATACTGGCTTTATATTTGGATTTAAGCTACCGTTCAGCACAGGACACATAGTGAAGGAAATATGAAATCTATTCTTCAGATACTGTTTATTTTTACTCTCAGGCTATGTCTGTATCATTTTGCTGGTGAATGAGAAGTCCTTTATTTGACAGCACCGTTGACTGTAACATTTCCTCATCAGAAGAATGTAATGGGCATTCCTTAATGCTACCTAAGCAACCAGTCTGTGCTTGAGTCCATTTTCCCCTGCTCTGGGGAACTGAGACTCTCCTCCAGCTCTGGTAAACCACCCACAGTGTTCTAAAAATACCTTTCCCTTTGCTGACAGGTTCCCATCAGCCTTTCACCTAAAGCTCCAACACCTTCCCTGTTCACCTCTGTCTAATAAAATTACACACATGTTTGAAAACTAACTTCCTTATCCACCTTTTCAGTGCCCTTTTATTCCTCTGAAATGGAAGAAGTTCCCCCAAAAACATTTTCCAAATTCCTAAAATACCTTTTGTCATCAGTCAGATCACATACAACTGCCATTGTCTTTTTGTGTACTAATTGAAGAACATGGCTTCATGTCATCGCCTAATATGAAAACTCAGAATTCTAGCAGCCCAACTGAATCATTATATCTCCTAAGTGGCCTAAGACAGTAATTATGTCATTAGTGGATGCTGAATAGATATTGACTGAAATAATAAATTATTGGCAGTATAAAATGCCTATATATAAATTTTCATATGCTTCAAAAACTATAACAACAATCTGTCAACTGTTTTGCATTCTCTTGATGGCAAAACAATTGGTGAGGGTTAGAAGAAAGAAAAAAATGGAATTTGCTGGCAATTTTTAAGATGCTGGGAAAAACTAATTATCATTAATGCTTGGCATAAAAGAAGATCTTCACATGTATTGCATGATAAGATATTGCAAAACCTTAAAATAAGTGATATAACTGTTTTCTTTCCAAGTAATGAGGTGCTAATAGAGTAAATATATCCTTGTCCTTACTAATAATAACCCTTGCCAAATGTAAGTTTTCTCTCAGATTGCACTGTTGAATTGTGGTATGAAATAAAGGCCTAGGAAATTAAACATCCATTCTGTAAGAATATAAGTATAGTAGAAATGTTATAGGATTAAAAATCTAAAACCTGGGCTCTAGTGATCCTAAGCCTGTTACTTAACCCTTTTTAGATATTGTGAGTATCATGTATAATGTGCTAGATTTGAGCCTTAAAAATCTCTCTAGGATATGTAACAACTGGAGTAAGTTAATTTACTATAAATTTGTGGACTGGTCCAATGAAATGCACAATATTTTGATACTCTATTTGATATAAATTTGATTCAGTCTATGCAAATAGACATGAATTCAAATTGGATCAAAACTACAGAGGAAATTTGAGGTGGTGTCCAAATATGAGGCAAGAAAGAAAACCAGCTCAACACACTGAGTTTGGGAGGATGGGCAGGGAAACTTCAGCCCCCCTGCATTTTCTCTGCTGACTTTCTTCAATCTCTCTATGAGCAGGAGGTAGAAATAGGACTGATCAGATTCTGTAATGTTGGCTAGACCATAGTTTGAGGATAATTATGATGTTCTCATTTCTCTCCCTGTTCCTCCTTCTGTATATATAGTTGATGTGAGAACGAACTTACAAGACTTAACCACATTGATTCAGTGCCTACTGTTTGGCAACAGGCCCCTGATTCCTTTTTCACATCCTTCCACTTCTGTGTTACAGTATGTCCTATATATGCACCTTGCATCATTGTCTTAGGTTTTAGAGCTGGTTGTATAATCCAGTTGGGAGCTCAGTGCAGAGGTAGTATTGAGTGCCTGTATGGGGACAGAACATAAACATGCATTTATCACATGATTCTCTGTATTTGACTGCTTTTAAAACTTGAGGAGAATTTGATTATTTTGGTAAAACTCTTTAAATACTATGATATATCATTGAAACATCATCTTTACCTCTTAAAGTACCCATTTATTAAAATGAGAGAACACATAAAATAAGAATCCCATAAATAAACCTCTGCTACCTTGCATTGTTTGTGTGTGTTGGATTGAGTTTAAGGTATGAGAGGGATTCATTTGATTTTGTATCAGTGGCTATATATCCATGTTGCAGAAGTAAGCCAGAGTGGCAAAAAAATGAGAATATCTAAACATGTCATAATTCTTCATTTTTAGCATATGTATAAATGTATGTCCTAGGATCACTAACCAGATCAATAATCAGTACATATGACTCTTGGCATTTGGCCTGATTACATAATGATATTCTTTGATTAGTTAATAATTATCACAGTTCAAATATCAAATTCAATAACAAATATAATAATAGACATTAAGATAGTGTACGGAGGATGTTTTCTTGGGTGTTTGAGAAAGACCACAAGGTCTTGTAGGACCTCAGAGCAATCACGAGGAAAATAATTTAACCTACTACTTGACAGTTGTGATATTTTGGTTAATAGAGTGTTCCTGTTGGTGGAAAGCTGGTTATCAAGGAACAGGTTTAATAATAGGCCTCTAATATTTTAACTCTATTGATGGTCTAACCTACTAAGAAGTAGATTATGTCCATGTGTTTAAATTGCAGTCAAGTATAATACATATTTTACAGTCAACCATTGATTACCAAAGCAATAATAATTTATTATTACTCAGTTTCATATTGATCAACACTAAGTCAAGTGGTTTAAAAAAACTTATACAAGTAGTGCTCTATAAATATTCAGAAGTGATGAGTCCAGAGACAATTCCTAGTAAATCTTTATTTAAAATAATTTTAGTAGAAAAACTTGACTGTTCAAGTAAATTAAAGCTTAAATAGCAATAATGATGCCTATATTTATGTAGAACTTTAATGGTAAAATTCTGTATGTGGATTAGTTGTTTAGCAAAGTTGACTTGTGTTATTTTACTTAACCCTTTAACACCCGTACAGACTTTGGGGATACGGGGTATAGGCTGTTGTTCAGTCATACTAGCCACGTTCAAGCATTCGGTGGCCACACATGGCTGTAGTTCCCGTGATGGATAGTATAGATGTAGAACCTTCCGTAATTGCTAAAAGATCTACTAGGCAGCCCTGCTTTAGAACACTTCTAATTTCTCTTCTTTGGTGAAAATTTTCCAGACATTTGCACCAATCTGTCTCAGTTTTCCTGGGGTCTCCCATCTGGGCTCAGCACTTCTAGTCCTTTCCAGTGGTGCTCACTTGAGGTGGATTTGAGTACTAGTCATAATTCTGACCTCATTCTTCTGTAAGTACTACAATGTGTGAATATCCCTCTTAATTCCTTGGGAATCTGCCACAGATTTTAATACAGTAGGCCACACTCTCTGACCAAAAGCATTTAATTAGTTATAAGTCAGTGTAAATACCAGTATCATTAAGCATACATTGATCAAGCTTAGGATTTCCTGCATTACTCACATCAAAAAACACAGCTGTTTTGGTTTTGTCTTTGTGTTTTTCTTTTTTTAGGTGTTCAATCTATTATGTTGCCTTAATGGAATTATTGACTAGTGCAGTTGATAAACTGCATTGCTGGTTTAATACCTGGGGTTATGGAACTTCGTTTAAGTAAAGTGACTTAAAAATGCAGAAGAGGCTTAGCAGCTGTGCGTGGATTAAAGATCTGATCTGAAGGCTCACAGTTAGATCATTCCCCCATCTCTGAAGTTTGGGTTTATGAATTAGGCTACAAATCCTTTAAAAACATTTGTACATTTATTTGACAATATATTTGGAATCAAAATAATACTAATTGTTGGGTGAACATCAGTGCTTTGTAAAGTTTCTTTCTTTGCTGCCTGCGTGTGTGTGTATAACACATTTGTGTGTTGTGCACGTGTGTGAGATTGTATTGCCAAAAGAATGGAATGTTTCCCTAATTGGAAACAATGTAAAAAGAGGGATTTTCATCATTTGTGTAGGTTGGGGTGTCCATCATAACAGCCAAGATACTAACCATTTCCAATACCACAGGGATGCCTCATGCTGCCATATTTATTTTATCGTGTCTAACAGTATCTGTAGTGTCTAATTAATAGAAAATAGATCAGTGTAACATTTATGAAGCTCACTTTTGTGTATAGGAAATAATGGAGGGTAATGTTCTATTTAGCAACATGAGTATTTATGATTCATATTTGGATTTCAAGATATACATGTCTTCATTGTTGGAAGTAGGCCAGATGTGGTTTTCATGTAAATGTACCTTAGCATTGGAATGTTCTCAACCAATAATGGTCATTGAATCTCTGTAATTTATAATAAAATAAAGAATAGGAGATAAAGATCATAGCTAGCCTCAGAGAATTCTGAGGAGCACTGGTAAATAGCATTCTTCTAAAGAATAATGGAAATCTAATTATATGCTTGTGTACTTAAAACTAAAAAAATGTGCAAGTTTTCCAAGTGTTGAGTACAGTCAGACTTCTAAAAATATTATTGGAGACTTCTCAGTAAACTATAGGAATGCAGTAACTTTCATTTAGGAAATCTGTGAATATTAGAAACTGTTATCATAGAATGATAAATTCTTATAAATTGTTACTACAAAATGGGAAAATTTCAAGATGATTTTTCTTCCATTATCCTTTTACTCTCAAGAAATTTGCAGAATTCAGTGTTCCTTTCATGCCCTCAAAATTGAGGATATTATAAGGAAAACAATTTAAAAAGACAAAACAATGTTATTCCTTTACTTGTTGTCAAATCCTTGATATTATTAAGGAGATTTTGATAGATTACTGAGACCCCTGAGAGGGACACCTAGAGAAGGAAGATCTTCTAGTAATTAAAATGAAAACGACTGATTCTAGAGGAGGACAGGCAGGAAAGAAGATGGAGGCTGAGATGACTCACTGGGTTCTTTGAGCCTCAGGGACTGTGCTCTGCCTCCTCGCACTGCCTCCGAATCCATCCTATGCATTCCCTCCAGGGAAGTTGCCATCGCCTTCCACGTGGCTCTCACTTCCAAAGGTGCGTCCTTCAGAGGCACGTCCTCTTGAACAGCTGTCTCCCACACTACCAGTAGTGCTCTCATTCTCTTTAGCTACACCATGAAATGAAGTATTTTATACACAGGTCAAAATCCCACTTAGCATACATTTTAGGACTTCTGTTTATAAAATGAAAATTAAAGACGGATGTAACAAATCAGTGGAATGATTTAGAGACAAGTCGGAAAGTTTTTAGACTGTAATTCATGAGTTCTAGCTGATCTGCTATTTCTTTCATATAATAGCATAAACTCTATAAATCCTAAGGGAAGTCTGTGAAAGACTGTATAAATAGAAGAAGATATTACTATGCATTTTGAAGAAATAGCACAGCAATGTAGCTTACAAATTATCAAATACAGTATTATTAGTTGATTATGCATTATCTATATATAGTATATTGCCTAAAGCATCATATATATATATATCTACATAGTCTAGATAAATATATCTGTATGTAAATATATAATGTATAAATACATAATAAACACATAAATAATACATATTAAACATAATTATATATAATAAAATATAATATGTTATATGGATAACATAAATATTTAAATATATAGATATATATTTAGATATGGCCTACCTAGGCCATATAGATACACACATATAGATATATATCTTTATTCTGTAGCTCACATACTTGTCTTTTTTGACTCTATCCTCTTATACAAACTTACTGTTAATGCCTTCATTTGAACACATTTTAGCATCATATATGTCTGCTTAGGATTCCCTAAATACCACTACTCTTATTCCTGATTTTCTCTGGAACCTATCTTGCCCACAATTAGGAGGAATTCCTCTTCTAATTTCCAAAAGAAATTTATTTTTTATTTTTCCTACAATACTTTTGACTCTCTGTAGGGTAGTCTGTTAACTACATGCATCCTAATAGCTCTAACAGACTCCAAGTTGATTAAAGAAAGAAATTATCTGGTCTATTTTTACACGATCTGTGTAGTCTAGCTTGTTTTCAGTGGTGCTCACTACTTATCTGGGGAATAAATAAAAGAAGGTTATTTCTTTAAGGTGGGTATAACATAGCGAAATGTCAGAATTCCAAATGGGAAGAAGCATATTTTAACTTCTATTTTTGATTTTACATCTAAGAAAGATGTTTGATGATGCTCAGATTCATTTAGGTAGTGTTCTCCAAAATGTTTTTGGAACTTTGTTTAGTTTTAAGAATTTTTTCTGCAGTGTTGACATATTATCCTTTTAGTCAGATTATCTAGATTTAATCCATTTAATGGATTAAAAAATGTAAGATTTATTTTGTGACTTTTTAGAATATTCATGATCAGTTTCTGTTGTGGCATCTAATATTTATAAATAAAATACCTTTTATTTTTCCAAAGAAGTTCCTACCAGAAGGTTTCTTCATAGATTAGAATAAAGAACTCAGCTTGGAATATCTAGGCCTATGATAGTATCTCACGTCCTTTGGTGGCATACTCTGAGTTAAATATGGAGGTGAATATTGATTGTTTTCTTTCTCACACTCCACTCCACGTTTTATGCTTAAGTCTTTGATCCATTTTGAGGTAATTTCTGTAAGTGCTATAAGAGAGGCTCCAATTTCATTTTTCTGCATGTGGTTATCCAGTTTTCCCAACAGTATTTGTTGAAGAGGCTATCCTTTTTCCACTGAGTATTCTTGGCTCCTTTGTCAGATATTAGTTGACTGTATATGTTCAGTTCATTTCTGGGTTCCTATTCTGTTTTTTTGGGCTATGTGTCTATTTTTTTTTGCCAGTACTGTGCTATTTTAATTACTGTAGCTTTGTAGTGTACTTTGAAGTCAGGAAGTGTGATGCCTCCAGCTTTGTTCTTTCTCAGGTTTCCTTTTGCTATCCAGGACGTTTTGTGGTTCCATACAAATTTTAGGATTGTTTATTCTATTTCTATGAAAAATGTCATTGGTATTTTGGTAGGGATTGCATTGATTCTATAGATAGCTTTGGGTGGTAAAGACGTTTTAATAATATTACTTCCTCCAATCCATGAACATGGAATATCTTTCCAGTTGTTTGTGCCTTCTTCAATTTCTTTTATCAAAGTTCTGTAGTTTTCATTGTACAGATCTTTCCCTTCCTTGGTTAAATTTATTCCTAAGTATTTTATTGTTTTTGATATAGCTGTGAATGGGATTTTTTAAAAAAATTTCACTTTCAGGCATATTATTGATAGTATATAGGAACACACCTGATTTCTGTATGTTAATTTTATATCCTTCAGCTTTACTGAATTTGTCAGTTGGTTCCAAGAATGTTTTCATTAAGTCTTTAGAATTGTCTATACATAAAATCATACATATCATTAGCAAATAATGACAGTTTTACTTCTTTCTTTTCAATTTTTTTTTTTTTTTAAATCTTGGCTGATTACACTGGATAGGATTTCTAGTAGTACTATGTTGAAGAAGAGTGATAAATAAGGTTACGCATACATCTCCTTCGATACAGCAATCTGTCCCTGAGTTATTTACTCAGGAGGAGGGAATATGGGTACATAAAATAACCTTGTTCTTAAAGATTTTATAGTAGTCTTATAATCCTCATAAACGGTGAACATCCCAAATCCCCATGAACAGGAAATGCTAGCAGCAATACAAGTGAAGGGAGTACTGATACATAGAACAGCATAGTTGAATCTGAGCAACATAATGTAGCAATAAAGCCAGACATCAAATATATTCTCTATGATCACATTCATAAGAAGTCCAAGATGCTGGAGAACGATTTAGCTCTGGTAGGCCGTCCAGTGGATGCCACTGTGTGTGAGAAGAACAAAGCTGGAGGCATCACACGTCCTGACTTCAAAGTACACTACAAAGCTACAGTAATTAAAAGGGGCAGAGGGGCAGGGCAAGACTTTGGGAAGTCCTGGCTCATGTTTTCCCGCGGACTGTGGTTTAGGTGTGTTTATCACAGTTGTCAAGACCTACCATGTTACTGTTGGTAAATAATTCTTTAATGAAATGATTAGGTAGCTAGCTAGATAGCTAGGTCAACTGATTAAATTAATTCAGGGACTCAGCAGGAATTCCAGGTAAAGGCATTCTCCTTTGGCATCATCATCAGATCTCAGTAATTTAGTGTAAAATAAAATAAGAAACAAAAAGATTTATTGCATAATACTATCTTTAAAAAGACATAATCAACTGCTATATATTTTCCATGATATTTTGGCATACGCACGTCTGGAACCCACAGCAAATGTATTGCAGCGGCTGTGAGGGATAGAGGAGGTAAATAAGTAAGTGAAAACAAATTTGATAGGCTGAAAGGGGACAAGCGCCTCTTCTGGGCTAATGATGTTAGTGTGCCATGAAAAAGAATAGAATTGACTTCAGTATCCAAACAAATGAATATATGTGTTTGTTAAATTAGTGAAGAGAAGATAAAAAATTTAATAGAAAAAGTTATCCAAGCAGACAGTTCGTAAGAGAAGAATATAAATGGCAGTGTAACCTTAAAAATGTTTTCTTTCTAAGTAATTATCAGGAATATATAATTTAAGATAACATTATAAAAGAAAAATGAAACACTTTTTCTTCTCATAAAAACAAAAAAATTCATAATACTTGATATTGGAATCTATGAAAAAACAAATTTTCTTAATGGTGTTGAGTTCTGTATTGATACAGGGTTTTTTGGGGTGATAATTTAGCAATATCTGTCAGTCTTGAAATACACTTGCCTTTTCCACATTTGAGAAATGCATAGAGCTACTTAAAGACTTCAGTAAGTGGCTTAAATTTTTTTTTTGTATTTTTTATATTATGTTAATCCTCATACATTACATCGTTAGTTTTTGATGTAGTGTTCCATGATTCATTGTTTGCGTATAACACGCAGTGCTCCATGCAGAACGTGCCCTCTTTAATATCCATCACTGGGCTAACCCATCCCTCCACCCCCCTCCCCTCTAGAACCCTCAGTTTGTTTCTCAGAGTCCATAGTGTCTCATGGTTCGTCTCCCCCTCCGATTTGCCCCCCTTCATTTTTCCCTTCCTACTTTTTTTTTTTTTAAACATATAGTGTATTATTTGTTTCAGAGGTACAGGTCTGTGATTCATCAGTCCTACACAATTCACAGCACTCACCATAGCACATACTCTCCCCAGTGTCTATCACCCAGCCACCCCATTCCTCCCACCCCCCACCACTTCAGCACAAGGAAACTGTCTGAAAGTAGGCCTTACCCCTGTCTTCTCCAGGAGGGTAGTTTTATTTCAGTTTTCTTGTTGACGTCATTGGACATCACTGCCTTGCATCTCTCCCCACCTTGCATCCACTCTAACAAGCCCTACTTGAAACCACATGGACCCCTGGTTGTCACTGGCTATTGTGTAGCCAAACCTATGGGGAGGGAGGCCGGAAAATGAAGGTTTTTGCAATTTTTAAGTGAAAAGACAATTGTTCAGCCTTACTGAAAATTTGAAAGAAGGCACAGAGTCCCACACACATGCTCCTCCTCCCGCACACGTATGTTGCATCAGTGTAGTGCATTTGTTACAATGCATGCACCAGCATCAGTGCATTTTCATTAACTAGTGTACACTCATCGTGTTGTACACTTCTGTACAATTCACAACACTGTATTTCCACCATTTCCGCCTCATACACAATAGTCTCAACATTTAAAAAGTACCTGTGCTCCACCTGTCAACCCCTCTCCCACCCCTATCCCCTGGCAACCACAGATCTTTCTACTAACTTTGTAGTTTTGCATTATTCAAAATAGCTAGCTACCTCGACATAGATCATAACTCACTTGGGAAGAAAGAGATTTTCATTTTTTAAGACATTTCCATTTTTAAATACTTTTATGATGTTTAGACTTTTTTTTAAATAATGGGGTTAACTTAATTACCTCATTTTACAGCATGAAATAGTACTTTTTTCCATGATTGTAGAAATGCCTCTTGGCATATTGTTCAGAGTGCAATCTCTCATGAGAGTGTACTATTGCGTTGGTGTAAAGCCTGATTCTGTCACCTATCAACTTTATGAATTCCGAATATCACCCTGTATCTCTGAAGATAATAATAGTATCTACTGCCCAGTCTCATTATGGGAAATTAAAGAGATGTGTGCACAGATCGCTTAGCTTAGCGCCTAGAACACTCACTATTGCTAAGCGGTTGTTAACTCTTATTTCAACACGAGGGACTGAAGTTAGACATAAAAAATATAGGTTCTTTTACTTGGCTTGATGGACAGTAAAATGGACGACTGAAGACTTGGAAGATTTTATTTTTTTGTAATGTCTCATAAAATCCCAAGGCAATGTTTGCTTAGGGCAGATTAGATATGTTCTTTTCCTTTAACTAAGCCTTCATATTATAAAATAAGTTGTTATAATTCAGAGAAAAATTGATCAGTCTCTAAACTGAAGACTCTTCTTTCCTTCTAAAGAATCACATTGTAATACTTCATGAAATAATAGAAACATCCAACATTATCAAACTGAAATAACTCACATGAGGTTGTAGAATAGGAATAAATAATGCAAGTCAAGAAAAATAATAAACTTTAGGACAAATGGAATGAATCTAATGAATGCTTCACCAGAAAAGCAAGCTTTGAACTGAATTCCTGAGCAGGTCAATGCTGAAAGTGTGTTAGGGATGCTAGAGATGTAACACAAGTGAAGTCTAGGCTTGGCTCGGGCGAGGCATCTCCGTCCAGACCCTTCGGCTCCCGTGCGTTCCAGCCATGACTTTGGAAGTAGCTGGGTTGAGTATGTTCTGCCCACAATGCCCCCACATCAGCACAGGGCAGCCTGAGCGCGCATCGTGTATGGAGACTTTGCTTGTGTCATGTATGTATATGTATGTTCATGCTTTCTTTGTAGATAGAGCACATCCCTATCAGGAATCAACCTGAACATGGGTTTGCAGTGTTGAACACAATATTGAATACATACAACATGTGGGAAATGGAGTAGGAGTTCATTTTCTAATTTTTGTTAAGGAAAGTTATTTCTCTTGTCTTGGAAAAATAAATTTGGTGACCTATTTTTTTTAAGAATCTCTTGATATTTTACATTTTCCTCAAAGTAAGTCATTGAAAAATAAAACCAAACTTTCATGTAAGAAAACCTTATGATGTAAGATTTACTAACTATATGACTTGGGTGGAGTTTTGGCCACCTGCTAGTGGCTAAACCTACCTGTGCCATATAAACATTAACCATATCAGATACCAGAGAGCAACTCCATTAACTTTTAAAAATAATGACAGTGTTGAGTTTAAATAGTCATTTCATGAAGCAATTACTCTCAAAGCCTTTTTTATTCCTTGCTAATTAACAATATACTTTCTATGTTTAATTAGCTGCCATATCATATCTTAAGGCTTCCATAAACAGTAGGAACAGAAAGAAAAAGATACACAAGTCTAAAAATCACTCTCCAAAATATTTTTAAATCTATATTATAGGATGGAAGTGTGTAAGTCATGAAATGATTGATAGAGAACAAAATGAGAACACAACAACTACATTTTGGCAACATGTAATTTATAAGAAATACCTGATGGTACTATTTAAACAGAGAAAGACCACTGTGATGGAGTAAAGAACAACCGTGCCATACTGGTGCCAACGGTGGCACGAGAGAATGGATAAGCAGCGGAAAGCCAGTATTTAAACATTTATATTAGTGCTGCAAGAACCTAGAGTGGAGTGGAGGAGTTCCCAAATGTGACTAAATCATTACAGGAAAGGAAACTATAAAAATATATATATATTTCATGAAAAAGTGTTTTTAAAATATTAGCAAATTGTATGTAGTCAAGTATAAAAAGCGTAATACACTGAGACCACATTGGGTTTTTCCCAGGAATGGAGATCGTCTCAAAATTCAATTGAATTTATAATACCAACAGGATAATATATGGCAAATTTACAGCTAACACACTCAGTGGTAAAAACTAAAAGCTTTTCCTCTAAGATCACGAACAAGAGAAGGATGCCCACTCATGCCACTTCTATTCAACCTAGTACAGCAGAGCAATAGGGAAAGGAAATAAATAAAACGAATTTAAATCAGAAAGGAAGAAGTAAGATTATCTTGGTAGATGACATGGTCCTATATGTAGAAAATCCTAAGGACTTCACAAACATCTTAGAACTAATAAATGAAATCATTTAAGTTGCGATATACAAAATCAACATACAAAAATTAGTTGTGTTTCTATACACTGAAAAACAAATCATCTGAAAGGGAAATTACAAAGATGATCCCATTTATAATAACATCAGAAAGAATAAAGTAGGAGTAAACTTAACCAAGATTTGTACAATGAAAACATTGATGGAAGAAATTAAGGAGATATAAATGAAAGAGAAACATTCTTTGTTCATAGACTAGAAGACTTAATACTGTTAAATTGACCATATATGACACCAAACAACCACAGATTCAGTGCCATCCCCATCAAGATCCCAGTGGCTTTTTTTATAAAAATAGAAAAAAACTGTCCTAAAATTCATATGGAACCACAAAAGATCCAGAATTGTCAAAGCAATCTTGAGGAAAATGAACAAAGCTGGAAGTATCACACTTGATTTCAAAATATATTACGAAAGTACAGTCATTAAAAGAGTAAGGTATTGACAAAAATGTAGTCATATAGGCCTGTGGGAACTGAATAGAGAGCCCAGAAATAAAGCTTATATAGAGTCAGTTGATCTTTGATGGTGGTGCTGAGAATATGCAATGGGAGCAGGATAGTGTCTTCAACAAATATTATGGGGAAAAACTGATATCCACATGCAGAAGAGTGAAATTGGACCCATACCTTACACTGTATGCAAAAATCAGCTAATGGATTAAGACTTACTGTAAAACTCAGAGAAGAAAGCACAGGGGAAGAGTTTTCATCACCCGTCTTGGCCATGATTTCTCGGATGTGACACAAGACACACAAGCAACAAAAGCAAAAGGGACTTTTGCTTGGTTCCTGTGGACATGCCATTGAAGCTGAACAGGTCATCCATCCCAGTGCTCACCCACCACTTAACTGCATCCACAAGAGGGACTCACTGAAATTTGTTTCTTTTAGTACTTACCTGGAGACTGTTCCTGTGTCCTTATGTTCTCCAGCCTCCTCTGTCATCTGCATTCACGGGTAAGTCCATCCACATTACTCTTGTTTACTGACTCCTCAACCCAAGTGGAGGAGTGAGATATTTTTTTTTAAGGATTTATTTCTGTTTATTTGAGAGAGAGAGTGGACACAAGGGAGAGAAGGAGAGAGAATCTCCAGCAGACTCCACACTGAGCGCAGGACCTGACCCAGGGCTCGATCCCACAACCCTGAGATCATGACCTGAGTTGAAATCAAGAGTTGGACGCTTAACCGACTGGGCCAGCCAGGCACCCCTGGAGGAGTGAGTTTTGAAGAGTAATCCAAAGCTATAATATGAAAAATAGCATCAACAACATCGAGTACAAATAAAGATGACTAAAAATGCTAAGCCATGCTTAGGGCCTTTGACCTATTTTGGTAAATGCTGTTCAGCTTTTTATTCAACCAGTATCTGCTAGGAAAATATGTAAAAATGAAAGTATTTTCTGGTAAGGCCCGTTCTTCTGGTGAAAAGGCTAATACATTTAAAGAAGATGCATTTAAGGATTTAGTCTCCAAGTGGTTTTCTCCCGAGGACACATTTTTGTCAGACTAAATTGCTATAGTTTTTTTTAAAGTGCAGTTGGTGTGGCTTCAAGCGAAGTCTGCAGGCAGGATGCACGGTGAGCAGAGGAGGCTAACAGTGCCACCAGGGCCAGGCCAGGGGCCAGAGGGAGCACACCATGGGGGCAAGAAAGTGCCTCTTGTTTTCAGATAAACTCCACACCAACGTAAGTCATGGTTTCCATCATTGCATTTAACAGTACAGATAGTGTTTGAAGAGGATATACGAAGGAATGTGTCTAATGACGCTCAGAACAACAAGCGTGGTACTGACCTGGGTGTATGTATTCCGTGTACCTGTGGCCTACACGGTTTTTAAACATCAGTGTAAAAAAATACTTTTTGCACTAGGGTTTTCCTGAATGTACCGTTCTGTGTCTCTGTGTGTGTCTCCTACTCTTTCTTCCCCTTTATGAGAGTTTTGCCTTTCTCCCCCCATTCCTCTCCCTCTTTCTCTCTCTCAGTTGTTGATGTCATTGTAGTGTAGCAAATAAAAGAAATACCTAAAAATAAACAAATTGTTGGAGACCCGGGGTGCTTGGGTGGCACATTGGGCTAAGCAAGCGATTGACTCTTGATTTTGGCTCAGGTCATGATCTCAGGTCATGAGATCAAGCCCTGTGTGGGGCTCTATGCTCAGCGTGGAGTCTGCTTGAGATTCCCTCCCTCTGCCCCTCCACCGCCCTGCGCATGCTCACTTGTTCTCTCTCTCTGTCTCAAATAAATAAATAAATCCTTAAAAAAAATTTAATGGAGACCCAACAGAACGAGAAACACTGAAGCTCCCACTGGGTTTCTTGG
The DNA here is from genome assembly GCF_011800145.1 of Mirounga leonina. Classification (NCBI taxonomy): domain Eukaryota; kingdom Metazoa; phylum Chordata; class Mammalia; order Carnivora; family Phocidae; genus Mirounga; species Mirounga leonina. Next base: position 17,112,069 of record NW_023270380.1, on the reverse strand, counting down.
GTGTTCACATTTTCTTCTTTCCCCTTAACTGTGTTTATTTCAGAAGTGGTTTCAGCAGTGTCACCATTCTGGGTCTGGGGAGGGGATTCCTCAGGAGTCTCCTGTGGGGTTACCCCGGCCTGACTGACATTCAGCTGGCATCTCCCTATCAGTGGGAGGCCCAGCAACTCAGACGGTTTGCGCGCACTCATTATTTGATTTGGTATATTTGTGGTATTTCCAGTGCCTGGGTGGTGGCCTCCGTGGATGACCTCAGATAACAGAAATGCCAGATTATAGTACAATTTCTCTAATTGAAGGAGGTGCAAAGTGGGGGAGATGTTCTTTATAATTTCTAGAAAATCAGCTGTTTCTTGCACACTGTTTTCTTTAGTTCCTGAATACTTTATACAGATATAACACATTTTCACGTCATGCATTTTTCTCACCCAGCACGGCACCGACACACAGACACATGCACAGACCCACATATAATCAAAGTAAGCGAGGTAACAAGAACCCGGAAAGAAGAATGCTGCCATATGGAGACACCGGACCAAGTCCTTCCCTCCAAGCAGGTTCTTTGATTATGGGATTTAACTGCATGAAAATAAAATTTATTTAAAATCAAATGAATGCTTTATTTTTAAGGCATTTGAAAAATTAGCGGTGGGATAAATCTTACACAAACAAAACATCAAAATTTCTCTCTTTGAAATGAATATTTAAAGGGAACCCAACTACATTCATCTGAAATGCTGAGAATAGCAGGCTTTTAAATATTTAGGGATGTACGGTCCTTTTCAGAATGATTTATTTTTGTATCCTCTCCTTAGGAAAAAAGGCCCATATCCACAGAACTTCACAAAATATATTTGAAGGCCCTCTGAAGCAAATTCATGGCTTAATGGTTTGCAGACATCAGATTAAGAATCCTGACATTAGAGGTTATATATTCGAAATGATCACCTTTGCATTTAAAAACATGAACTATCTCATGCCGTTCTGCCTTCAGACACAGTATACCAAATACAGACCTGAAATTCCAGCTCATATTTATTTTTCTACAATGAAAATAATAACCTGAATGTTTGCTTCTTTTTTATAAGATTGTCTTACAAATTTAGATAATGTAGGTTATGCTCTTATCCTTATGGTCAGAAGAACAAGCTTTCTAATTTGCAGTAAAGTTAACACAAGTAAAAGCAGAAATTAATGACAAGGGTATTTTAATATTTCTGTAAGAATTTCACATACTTACACCAGCAGTGTATAATGGTGAGTAGACAGGAAAGAAACTCACTGATTTTTCTTTTTCCATTTGCTTTATTACATGTGAGAAAGATCCCTGGCCCATTTGTGCAAGGTGAAAGAAACCCATCCACCAGTATGCCTGCACCTTGTTGGGGGAAAATGACAAAGGATCCTGAGTGTAGATAGGACAGTGCCAAGCCCTCAGTAGATGGTCTCGTACACTGAGGCATGGTCCCTGGACCCCGTAACGATCAGGCAGTTGTTGGGGATACTTCACAGCACAGAATGGAGGAGGTCTTGGGTACCTAGAACAGCATGGTTCCTGTGGACATGCCATTGAAGCTGAACAGGTCATCCATCCCAGTGCTCACCCACCATTTGCCGAGCAGGGGGAACTTGAGACCCAGGACGGTGCTGTCCTTACACCCCACCATATGCTTCTGGTTCCCCACGGGTGGGCTGTAGCCACTGTAGGCCATTGTCCTCCTGGGGACTTGATCCTTAACATAGTTCCAATATGCTCAATATGGGCTTACTGTGTCATTCCATATGCTAGTCTATCTGTAGTGCATACAGGAAAACTGATCTATGAACACATTTTCTTTTCTTTTCTTTTCTTTCCTTCCTTCCTTCCTTCCTCCCTCCCTCCCCTGAGAAAGGGAGGGGCAGAGGGAGAGAGAGAATCCCAAGCAGTCTCCATGCTCCGTGCGGAGCCCCACACAGGGCTCCTTCTCATGACCCTGAGATCATGACCTGAGCCAAAATCAAAGGTTGGTTGCTTAACTGACTGAGCCACCTAGGCACCCCATGAATACTTTTTCTTTAAACATTGCTTTATTAAGTGTTTTCAGTCTTATCATAATTTTAATATCTACTGTTGCCCAAACTTTTTATATGATTGGTCTCTTCAGCTGGTCTTTTTGGAGATACTGAAAGTTAAATGTTTCTGAGACCAGATTTTTTTCTTGGAAAAGAAAATCCATAAACCAGATTATCTTATTTGTAACTATTTTAAAGAAATTATATATCAGTCTAAGAACACATTCTTTCAAAAAGCATGAGTCCTGAAATCCCCCATTACCATGACTAGAAAATAGTTACTTTGTGTCCTATTGCCTTTCTCGCTAACAACAATCACAAGGACAGAAGGAGGAAGCTGAGGAGGGTGGAGCTGAGACACAAGGGGCAGGTGAGTGTTCACAGGAGTAGCGCACCCCCGAGGTGAAGAGATGTACTTTTATATGATCAAACCGCCTTGTCTTGTAAGATGCCTTCATCGGAGGCATCCAGCACTGCAGCGGAAACCACGTCTTGTCCTTTCTGGACACTTGTTCATGTACTGTCACCACGACAGTCCTGATCCAGACGCTGCAGTCCTTCATAATCCCTTGTCCCCTGCCCTGCCCTGCCCCCTGCTCCATCAACTCCGTCAGCTTACCTGCCTTATCCTCCATTGTCACGGCATCAGTCCCTTTGCCCTGAGTCTCTGCGCTCTGTCTGGGTGGGATTTATATGCTTGGCTCTTTCTGAGCATCTGGCATCTGTAGCTGTATAGGGAAGGCAGGATTATATTACCTTAAAGTATCGATTAACTGTGTTAAGAAAGTCTGATGCTGGTTTTAAAATCAAGCTATATTTCTGTGGTCACCGTGGACTTCTACTGGACACTCCCTGAAATGTGCAGTCCTTGCCGCTCCCTTAATACCAGCAGAGCTTAGCCTCCTTTCTGTTCCACAGAGAACCCTGCAGACAAACTACTGGAGTCTCTTGAGGTTCATTATGCAAAGCCTCAGGCTAAATGTACCTCTGTCTCTTTGTTCTTCTGTTTTTGCAAGGCAGTGCCCCGCATTCATGATTAGACTAGTATTTGCCTTTGTATTTGTTTTCAGTTGCACCTCTCTTCTCTTACATATGCAAGTGTTTATATTCAAGTGGATCCTTTCTAGCTGATTAAACCTGTAGACACCTATTTTCTCCTTCTTATTTGGAAAACTATCAAAGCTATGGAGAGGTCAAAGAAGACTGCAATGAACACTCCTTATCTTTCATGCATATTATTGAATCGTTTAATGTTTTGCTAATTTAAAAAAATTCTCTTATTTTTTAAACCATTTAGCATGTTTATCCTGTGGATGAGGATATCTTCCAACATAACTCCAGTACAATGATCACACTCAGAAAATTTAACAATGATGCAGTACTATTTTAAAAAATATCAGTACATATTAAAGTTCATAATTATTCCAGTGAAGTCCTAAGAGTTTTATTTTCTTGATTCAGAATTCAGTTAAGAATCATGCAGAGACGTTCTGGTCCAAGATGTCAAAATAGGAGGCTCCTGAGCTCACCTCCTCCCATGGTCGCACCAAATCTACATCTGCACATGCAGCAGTTCCCTAGGAAAGAAATCCAGAAAAGAGCTGGGTGACTCGTACACACGGGCAAATGGGAAAAGACTGAAGCATGCTCCCTCGTGCTCCCCACCCTCTGCGTTGTGCAGTACACCTGGGAGGGAACTCACAGCTCCTGGCGTCTTCCTGGGGAGCAGAGGGTTCTCATATTGAAGGCCCAAACTTGGAAGATTTCTACCAAAAACAGGCCCCTAAAGCCCAGGGCTCTGAAAGCTAATGGAATTTGCATCCATGAGACCCACTAGATGACTGCACACAAAGAATCTGTTCTTAACAGGCTCCCCAGGACTTGCTGTGGCTGTGTCCAAGGGCTCAGAGCAGGGTGCAGACAGAGAAGCCCTGAAAGAGGCCTCTGGCGGCCTGAAGTCAGCCTTCCAATTTAGCACACATCCCCTGGCTGACTGTGCTTCTCCCTGGAGATCCAGGAGACAGCTCTGCCCTCTCCTCATTCCCCCTCCGTTACTCCAGGCCGCCAGGGTCTCCTTGGATGGAACTTGTGCACGCATCTCGTGGCCAAGCTTTGGGTGGCTGCCCCCCAGAGAGGCCCCCGGGGCTGCCTGGCTCTGCTGGGCTGCAGAGCTGACGTTCAGGGGACCCACAGGACTGCAGCAAACAAAGATACACTGCCCAGTGGGTGACTCCCCAAGTATATTACCGTTGTAGGATTATCCTCCTGGACGTCCATGTGGACAATAGTATTGTCCTTGGTCTGTTAGCCGTGGGTCAGTGTCACCTTAGTAAAACCTTGCATCAGGGTGGCATACTGTATTTCTATAGCTTAGCTATGCAGTGATCCCTTTCATAGCTTGCATAGGATTGAATGGTAAAGGAGTCTGTGAGACATAAATTTATTAGAAAATATAACACTCATCTGTATTTTAAATTGATCAATTCTTTGTTTTTACCTCTACTGTGACCTTCTAGTGGACGAATCAATCTTCTACTCGATCTTCCTGATATCAGTTTCTTCCTCCTTTTGAGAAATATTTTGAGCAGTAAAATGTTAATCATAAATTCGTAATTAATATGATAGTTATGATTTAGCAGGATTAATAAAATTGTAAAATAATTACAATACCAGCATAGAAATGAACAAAAAGTAATGACATTGGTGAGCACACTTAATATAATGATAACTTACTCATAGATTAATTGCCATTCTGCTTATATTCATTATATTAAGCTTAAAGTAAATATATACATACCTAATTAGTGTAGATGCAACCAGTCTATGAAAGTGAAGCATTCCTCTAAAGATTATTGGGTACCAATGAATGAGAAACAGTCATGGCCATATAAGTTAAACTTTCATGTAAAGCTTATCAGAGACCATTGATGGAAGAGCATTGTGGCCATCTGAAGACTTCAGCATAAATGAGTAACCACTAGAAATTCTCTCAGGGCTTCCTAAGGATGAGCATACACTGTCCTATAAAAAGGATCATGGTGCCACAGAATTCACTATTCCCCAACCTTGAAATTCTAGCAGAATCTGAGGTGTACATCTAAGACTGCATGAAGATACTGGGTGGGTTGGGAAGGCTTGAGTGGCTGCTCATAACAGTGAGCGTTACCAAACACGTGTAACTGAAACTAGAACAGAAGTTAATATCCCTTTACCTTGACGGTGATTGGATTAAGCTTGGTTCAAACCAAGAGTTCATGAGAATTTAAAATACGTGTGTGTGTGTGTGTGTGTGTCTGTTTATTATTATATGAATGACTCTTTGAGACAGTGTATTTGAAAACCAAAATCCATATGCATTGGCAATTAAAAAAAAAATCATCTTAAATCGAGTTCCTTTGGCAACAGAAACTGACTAGGAAACTTGAGTACAGAAAGTTATGGAACAGTATCTTTGGAATTAAAATCTGCAGGAGTGAAGGCAGCAGAATAGGGGAGAAGAAGGAGTGGATGTGACATAAACACGACACAAGTCTGCTCATAATCCCACGGGGTGTGTGCAGGAGGGCTGGCTATTATGTCTTCCCAAATTGTGGTAAGGGGGCCGGTTTTTATGAGCACAAATTAACTAGTTATAGGATGAACATGAAATAAAAACTTTTTGAAACCAACAAGAGCTGAGCAGATTTTTGACCAACAACTGTGAACTGCAAGAAATAATAAATAGCATGATTTAACAGAAAGAAAATGCAACCAGTTGGGAACTGGATCTAAGGAGCAAAGAGGGTCACAAAAGATGAATATTGAAGTGTGAAGTGTGCTTTTCTTGAGCTTTTATCTTTTTAGGATTATAATTGTTTAATGTAAAATTATTTTTTAAAAAGGCTTTATGGTGTTTATGATATATAGAACTAAAATGCATAACAATTGATAATAAACCAGTAAAGGACATAAAATGAAATGTTAAAAAATTAGTTATTCCAAATGAAGTTAGGTCAAGAGAAGGTAAAGGATCTAAGTAAATATAAGGCATATGGGAAACAGTCATTTAAGTGACAAACACAAGCCAACCATATCATTAATGTTAATAACTGTAATGGATTTATGCCTCCCAATGAAGGCAGAGGATTTAGGCAGAATAAAAATTCAAGATGCAAGTATGTTCCATAGCCATAGAAATAAAAGTCCCCATCAAATACAAAAGCACTGAGAGATTAGAAGTAAACGGATGACTAAGCAAACCATGTAAGCACTAAGCATGACAAAGCTGGAGTGGCTACATTGATGTCAGACAAGGTAGACTGCAGAGCAAGTTTTCCAGGGAAAATAGAGGCATTTCAGAATAATAGATCAATTCACAGAAGATACATAAAAATCACAAATGCTTTAAATTAAACAAAATCAGAGGATACTGAAAGAGAAATAGATAATCCCACAAATATATTTAACACTTCTCTCTCTGTAACTGACAAGTAGACAGAAGATAAGTAAGCATATAAAGAAGTTGAGCATCACAATCAACCAACTTGACATAATTTATATTTGTGAACCACTGCTCCAGACAAAAGTAGAATTCATATTCTAGCTGCCAAGAAATACATAAAGATAGGAATTATAATGGACCAAATTATGTCTCCATTCATTTAAAAGGGTTGTACTTACACATAGAATGTATCCTGACCACAACACAAATAAATTAGAGATCAATAAGAGAAAGATAACTGAAAAAATCCCAAAATAAATAATAAAGACAAGAACAGAAACAAAAAAATAAAGTCGATTTACAATAAAGACATCAAGTCAATCTAATGAGAGTTCATCCAAAAGGTCAGTAAAATTGATAAACTCTTTCCAGGATATGCAGGGAAAAAAGAGAGAAGGCACAGTTTAACAATATTGTGCAAAATAAGAGTGATCACTCAAGATACTGCAGACATGAAAAGGATAAATGGAAGAAGTATGAAAAACTTTATGCCAATAAATCTCATAAATTAATGGAATGGGCAAAATCCTTAAAAGGTGCTTATAAAGAAAATTGACAGAAAGAAAGAAATCTGAATAGATTTATGATTAAATAAGTAAATTTACTTTTCTACTGTTTAATAAAGAACTTATTTACTTTTTAAAAGTTTTTATTTTAATTCCAGTTAGTTAACATACGGTGTTGTCTTAGTTTCAGGTGTACAATATAGTGATTCAAAATTCTATACATTACTCAGTGCTCATCACAACAAGTGCACTTCTGAATCTCTATCACCTATTTTCCCCATTCCCCCCCACCCACCTCCCCTCTGGTGACCATCAGTTTGTTATCTAGAGTTAAGAGGTACTTGGCTTGTCGCTCTCCTTTTTGTCCCCCTTTGCTTGTTTGTTTTGTTTCTTAAGTGCCACATATGAGTGAAATCATATGGCATTTGTCTTTCTCTGACTAACTTACTTTGCTCAGCATAATACCCTTTAGCTTCATCCATTTTGTTGCAAATGGCAAGATTTCATTTTTTATGGCGGAGTAATATTCCCTTCTATATATGTACCACATTTTCTTTATCCGTACATATGTCGATGGACTGCTTCCATAATTTGGCTATTGTAGTTAATGCTGCTATAAACGTAGGGATGCCCGTATCCTTTTGAATTGGTGTTTTCGTATTCTTTGTGTAAATACCTAGTAGTGCACTTACAGGACTGTAGGGTAGTTCTATTTTTAACTTTATAAGAAATCTCTATACTGTCTTCTACAGTGGCTGCGCCGGTTTGCATTCCGGCCAGCAGTGCCACGGAGGCTCCCCTTACTCTGATTCCTTGCCCACACCTGTTGTTTCTTGTGTTGTTGATTTTAGCCATTCTAACTGGTGTGAGGTGGTATCTCATTGTGTTTTTTTTTAAATTTTTTTTAAATTTTATTATGTTATGGTTAGTCACCATATAATACATCATTGGTTTTTGATGTGGTGATCCATGATCCGTTGTTTTCATATAACACCCAGTGCCCCATGCAGTACGTGCCCTCCTTAATACCCATCACCGGGCTAACAATCACCCTCCCCCCTCCCCTCTAAAACCCTGTTTGTTTCTCAGAGTCCATAGTCTTTCATGGTTCATCTCTCCCTCCAATTGCCCCTTGCATTTTTCCCTTCCTTCTCCTAATGTCCTCCATGCTATTCCTTATCTTCCACAAATAAGTGAAACCATATGATAATTGACTTTCTCTGCTTGACTTACTTCACTTAGCATAATCTCCTCCAGTCCCATCCATGTTGATGTAAAGGTTGGGTATTCATCTTTTCTGATGGCTGAGTAATATTCCATTGTATATATGAATCACATCTTCTTTATCCATTCCTCTGTTGAAGGGCATCTCGGCTCTTTCCACAGTTTGGCTATTGTGGACACTGCTGCTATGAACATTGGGGTGCCTATGACCCTTCTTTTCACTACATCTGTGTCTTTGGGGTAAATACCCAGTAGTGCAATTGCTGGGTCATAGGGTAGCTCTATTTTTAAATTTTTGAGGAACCCCCACACTGTTTTCCAAAGTGGCTGTACCAACTTGCATTCCCACCAACAGTGTAAGAGGGTTCCCCTTTCTCCACAACCTCTCCAACATTTGTTGTTTCTTTCCCTGTCCATTTTTGCCATTCTAACGGGTGTAAGGTGGTATCTCAGTGTGGTTTTGATTTGGATTTCCCTGATGGCTAATGATGATGATCATTTTTTCATGTGTCTGTTAGCCATTTGTATGTCTTCTTCAGAGAAGTGTCTTTTCATATATTCTCACTTTTTGACTTGATTATTTGTTTTTTGGGTGTTGAGTTTGAGAAGTTCTTTGTAGATCTTGGATACCAGCCCTTTATCTGTAGTGTCATTTGCAAATATCTTCTCCCATTCTGTGGGTTGCCTCTTTGTTTTGTTGACTGTTTCCTTTGCTGTGCAGAAACTTTTTATCTTGATGAAGTCCCAAAAGTTCATTTTTGCTTTTGTTTCACTAGCTTTTGGAGATGTATCTTTTTTATTATTATTTTTTTTATTTATTTAAAGATTTTATTTATTTATTTGAGAGAGAGAGAGAATGAGAGACAGAGAGCATGAGAAGGAGGAGGGTCAGAGGGAGAAGCAGACTCCCTACCGAGCAGGGAGCCCGATGCAGGACTCGATCCTGGGACTCCAGGATCATGACCTGAGCCGAAGGCAGTCGCTTAACCAACTGAGCCACCCAGGTGCCTGCTTTTGGAGATGTATCTTGAAAGAAGTTGCTGTGGGCGATGTCAAAGAGGTTACTGCCTATGTTCTCCTCTAGGATTTTGATGGATTCTTGTCTCACATTGAGGTCTTTCATCCACTTTGAGTTTATCTTTGTGAATGGTGTAAGAGAATGGTTGAGTTTCATTCTTCTGTATATCGCTGTCCAATTTTCCCAGCACCATTTATTGAAAAGACTGTCCTTTTTCCATTGCATGTTTTTTCCTGCTTTGTCAAAGATTATTTGACCATAGAGTTGAGGGTCCATATTCTGGGTTCTCTATTCTGTTCCATTGGTCTTTATGTCTGTTTTTGTGCCAGTACCATGCTGTCTTGGTGATTACAGCTTTGTAATACAGCTTGAAATCGGGCAACGTGATACCCCCAGCTTTGTTTGTCTTTTTCAACATTTCCTTGGCGATTCGGGGTCTTTTCTGATTCCATACAAATTTTAGGATTGTTTGTTCCAGCACTTTGAAAAATGTCATTGGAATTTTGATCGGGATGATGTTGAAGGTATAGATTGCTCTGGGTAGCATAGACATTTTAACAATGTTTATTCTTCCGATCCATGAGCATGGAATGTTTTTCCATCTTTTTGTGTCTTCTTCAATTTCTTTCATGAGTGTTTTGTAGTTCCTAGAGTATAGATCCTTTACCTCTTTGGTTAGGTTTATTCTGAGGTATCTTATGGTTTTGGGTGCTGTTGTAAATGGAATCACTTCTCTAATTTCTCTTTCTACAGTTGCATTGTTAGTGTATAAGAAAGCAACTGATTTCTGTGCATTGATTTTGTATCCTGCCACATTACTGAATTGCTGTATGAGTTCTAGTAGTTTGGGTGTGGAGTCTTTTGGGTTTTCCACATAAAGTATCATCTGCAAAGAGAGAGAGTTTGACTTCTTCTTTGCCAATTTGAATACCTTTTATTTCTTTTTGTTGTCTGATTGCTGTTGCTAGGACTTCTCGTACTATGTTGAACAATAGTGGTGAGAGTGGGCATCCTTGACGTGTTCCTGATCTTAAGGGAAAGGCTCTCAGCTTTTCCCCATTGAGGATGATATTCGCTGTGGGTTTTTCATAGATGGATTTTATGAACTTGAGGAAAGTTCCCTCTATCCCTATACTCTGAAGAGATTTAATCAGGAAAGGATGTTGTATTTTGTCAAATGCTTTTTCTGCATCAATTGAGAGGACCATATGGTTCTTCTCCCTCCTCTTATTAATGTGTTCTGTCACATTGATTGATTTGCGAATGTTGAACCACGCTTGCATCCTGGGGATAAATCCCACTTGGTCGTGGTGGATGATCCTTTTAATGTATTGTTGGATCCTATTAGCTAGGATTTTGTTGAGGATTTTGGAATCCATATTCATCAGGGATATTGGTCTGAAATTCTCCTTTTTGATGGGGTCTCTGCCTGGTTTGGGGATTAAGGTAATGCTGGCCTCATAGAATGAGTTTGGAAGTTTTCCTTCTGTTTCTATTTTTTGAAACAGCTTCAGGAGAATAGGTATTATTTCTTCTTTGAATGTTTGGTAGAATTCCCCAGGGAATCCATCAGGCCCTGGATTCTTGTTTTTTGAGAGGTTTTGATCACTGCTTCAATCTCGTTACTGGTTATCGGCCTATTCAGGTTGTCAATTTCTTCCTGTTTCAGTCTTGGCAGCTTATAGGTTTTCAGGGAGGCCTCCATTTCATCCAGATTGCTCAGTTTATTGGCATATAGTTGTTGATAATAATTTCTAATAATTGTTTCTATTTACTTGGTGTTAGTTGTGATCTCTCCCCTTTCATTCATAATTTTATTAATTTGGGTCCTTTCTCTTTTCTTTTGGATAAGTCTGGCCAGTGGTTTATCGATCTTATTAATTCTTTCAAAGAACCAACTTCTAGTTTCGTTGATCTGATCTACTATGTTTCTGGTTTCTAATTCATTGATAAATGCTCTAATTTTAGTTATTTCTCATCTAATGCATGGCTTAGGCATTGTTTGTTGCTTTTTCTCTAATTCTTTAAGGTGTAGAGTTAGTTGGTGAATTCGGGATTTTTCTGTTTTCTTGAGTGAGGCTTGGATGGCTATGTATTTTCCCCTTAGGACCGCCTTTGCAGTATCCCATAGGTTTTGGACCAATGTGTTTTTGTTCTCATTGATTTCCATGAATTGTTTAAGTTCTTCTTTGATTTTCTGGTTCGCCCAAACATTCTTGAGCAGAGGGTCTTTAGCTTCCAAGTGTTTGAATTTCTGCCAAATTTTTTCTTGTGATTGAATTCCAGTTTTAGAGCATTGTGGTCTTAGAATATGCGGGGAATAATCTCAGTCTTTTGGTATCAGTTGAGACCTGATTTGTGACCCAGTATGTGGTCTATTCTGGAGAAAGTTCCATGTGCGCTCGAGAAGAATGAGTATTCTGTTGTTTTAGGGTGGAATGTTCTGTAAATATCTATGAGGTCCATCTGGTCCAATGTATCATTCAAAGCTCTTGTTTCCTTGTTGATTTTCTGCTTAGATGATCTGTGCATTGCTGAGAGTGGAGTATTGAGGTCTCCTACAATTAACATATTGTTATCAATATGACTCTTTATTTTGGTTAAAAGTTGGCTTATGGAGATGGCTGCTCCCATGTTGGGGGCTTAGATATTTACAGTTGTTAGATCTTCTTGTTGGATAGACCCTTTAAGAATGATATTGTGTTGGGGCGCCTGGGTGGCTCAGTCGTTAAGCGCCTGCCTTCGGCTCAGGTCATGGTCCCAGGGTCCTGGGATCGAGCCCTGCATCGGGCTCCCAGCTCCATGGGAAGCCTGCTTCTCACTCTCCCACTCCCCCTGCTTGTGTTCCCTCTCTCGCTGTGTCCCTCTCTGTCAAATAAATAAAATCTTAAAAAAAAAAAAAAAGAATGATATAGCGTCCTTCTGTGTCTCTAATTACAGACTTTAGTTTAAAATCTAATTTGTCTAATATAAGAATTGCTACCCCAGCTTTCTTTTGAGGTCTGCTGGCATGGAAGATGGATCTCCATCCCTTCACTTTCAGTCTGGTTGTATCTTTAGGTTCAAAATGAGTCTCTTGTGGGCAGCATATGAATGGGTCCTGTCTTTTTATCCAGTCTGCAACCCTGTGCCATTTTATGGGAGCGTTTAGGCCATTCACGTTGAGAGTGATTATTGAAAGATACAAATTAATTGTCATCATGTTGCCTGTGAAGAAGTTGTTTTTATAGATTGTCCCTGTTAATTTCTGTTCTATATCACTCTTGGGGTCATTCTCCTTTTATAGAACCCCCCTTACTATTTCTTGCAGGGCCGGCTTAGTGGTCACACATTCTTTCAGCTTCTGCCAGTCGTGGAAGCTCTGCATCTCTCCATCCATTCTGAATGAAAGCCTTGCCGGATAAAGTATTCTTGGCTGCATGTTCTTCTCATTTAGTACCCTGACTATGTCTTGCCAGGCCTTTCTGGCTTGCCAGGTCTCTGTGGATAGGTCTGACGTTATTCTGATGTTCCTCCCTCTGTATGTAAGGAATCTCTTCCCCTAACTGCCCTTAAGATGGTTTCCTTGGTTCTAAGATTTGCAAGTTTTTCTATTACATGCCAGGGTGTTGGCCTGTTTTCCTTGATCTTGGGAGGGGTCCTCTCTGCCTCCAGGATGTGAATGTTTGTTTCATTCCCCAAATTAGGGAAGTTCTCAGCTACAATTTGCTCAAATACATCTTCTCGTCCTCTCTCTCTCTCCACTCCCTCCGGGATTACAATTATTCTGACATTGGAATGCTTCATGGTTTCACTTATTTCTCTGATTCTATTTTCATGGATTCTGAGTTGTTTTCCCCTGGCCTCCTCTTTTCCCTTTTTATCTATTATATTGTCTTCCAGGTTGCTTATTCGCTCTTCCGCCTCAGTTACCCTAGCTGTTAGATTATCTAGGTTGGATTGGATCTCTTTGATAGCATTTTTAAGTTCTGCCAATTCACCTTTCATTTCTGCCCTTAGAGACTCTATGTTGCCATTAATTGATTTCTCCATTCTAGCCATTGTCTTCACAATTGCTAGCCTGAATTCCATCTCCGACATCTTGGTTATATCTGCATCCATTTGTAAATCTGCAGCATAAGTCATAATCTCTGAGTCTTTTTATTTGGGGGCTCCTCCTCCTAGTCATTCTGTTGATGGGTGTTTGAGGGTATTGACCAGAACCCAATCAAGATGCACCTGTTTTCTTGGGACCTTAGGGTTGCTGGCCTCTTCTTTTCCCAGCCTGTCTTCTGCAGGAGGGGCCTGCTGCGCTGTTACTCAGGCAACCCTGTTTGGGCGGAGTTGCCCTGCCCCCCTGTGGCAGGGGATAGGCTCAGCGGGAATCAGTCTTTGGGGCTTTTGTTCTCTGGCGGCTTTCCCTGGTGGCTTTCTGTGCCTCTTCCGCGAGTCAGAGCAGAAGAGACCGCTTCTAACCTCTGCCTCAGAGCAGAGAGATCGCAGTCTGTTCTTCAGTGAGCTCTCCAGGCCAGAAACTATCTCCGTTTCTGTCCGTGCTGCTATAAACTGCAGTATCCTGGGTTATGTGCCCCTCTGCAGCGCTCTCAGTCCTCCCTCCAGGTCGGGGCACGTCTCTGCCCTTTGTGCTTCTAAAACCGACAGCCGCCCCCAGTTTGCGTGCACGCGCGCGACCCTGCCGCTCTGGGTTTCTGCCCCGGGGGCTGCCCTAAAGTCCTTTCCCCCGCCGCTACCAGTCTCTGAGTCTGTGCCTGTCCCCAGTGAGCAAGGCTGTCACTCACCGGCGGTGTAGGATCCCCATGGCCAGGCACCCTCCCGCTGCTGTTTATCCTCCGATATCTGCCCACAGAATCACGGCTCCCTGCTTTGAACCCAAAACCTACCGCCTGTGATATTCTGTTCGTAGAGATCCAGATCTTCTTACATCTCAGGCTGGTTTTGTGGGTGTTCAGAGTGGTCTGGTAGCTATCCAGCTCAATTCTGGGGGCCAGTTGAAATAGGGTCTCCTGCTCCTCCACCATCTTTCCCCCCAGTCCTCTCATTGTGGTTTTGATTTGTATTTCCCTGATGATGAGTGATGTTGAGCATCTTTTCATGTGTCTCTTAGCCATCTGGATGTCTTCTTTGGGAAAATGTCTGTTCATGTCTTCTGCCCATTTCTTAACTGGATTATTTGTTTTTGGGGTACTGAGTTTAATAAGTACTTTATAGACTTTGGATATTAGCCCTTTAACAGAGGTGTCATTTGCAAATATCTTCTCCCATTCTGTAGGTTGCCCTTTAGTTTTGTTTATTGTTTCCTTTGCTGTGCAGAAGCTTTTTATCTTGATGGAGTCCCAATAGTTCATTTTTGCTTTTGTTTCCCTTGCCTTTGGAGATGTGTCTGGTAAGAAGTTGCTCAGCTAATGTCAAAGAGGTTGTTGCTTGTCTTCTTTAGGATTTTGATGGTTTCCTATCTCACATTTAGGTCTTTCATCACTTTTGAATTTAATTTTGTATATGGTATAAGAAAGTGGTCCAGTTTCATTCTTCAGCATGGTTCTGTCCAGTGTTCCCAACACCATTTCTTGAAGAGACTGTCTTTTCCCCACTGTATATTCATTACTGCATTGTCAAAGATTCATTGACCATTTACTTGTGAGTCCATCTCTGGGTTTTCTATTCTGTTGTATTGATCTATGTCTGTTTTTGTGCCAGTACCATACTGTCTTGATGATCACAGCTTTGTAGTATAGCTTTAAGTCTGGAATGTGGTGCCTCCAGCTTTGCTTTTTCTTTTTCAAGATTGCTTTGTCTATTCAGGGTCTTTTATGGTTCTGTACAAATTTTAGAATTGTTTGTTCTAACTGTGAAAAATACTCATGGTATTTTGGTAGGAATTGCATTAAATGTGTAGATTGCTTTGGGTAGTATAGACATTTTAGCAATGTTTGTTCTTACAATCCATGAGCATGGAATGTTTTTCCATATCTTTGTGTCTTCTTTGTTCTAGAGTTTTCAGAGTACAGATCTTTTAACTCTTTTGGTTAGGTTTATTCCTAGGTGTCTTATAGTTTTTGGTGTAGTTTTAAGTGGGATAAGTTCCTTGATTTCTCTCTGCTGCTGCTTCATTATTGGTGTATAGAAATGCAACAGATTTCTGTGTATTGATTTTATATCCTATGACTGTGCAAAAGCTTTTTATTTTGATAAAGTCCCAATAGTTTATTTCTGCTTTTGTTTCCCTTGCCTCAGGAGATGTATGAAAAAAAAAATTGCTATGGCTGATGTCAGAGAAGTTACTGCCTGTGTTCTCTTCTAGGATTTTTATCCTTTCATGTCTCACATTTAGACCTTGAATCCATTTTGAATTTATTTTTGTGTATGGTATGAGAAGTGGTCCAGTGTCATTATTTTGCATGTGGCTGTCCAGTATTCCCAACATCATTTGTTGAAGAGATTGTCTTTTTTCCCATTGTATATTCATTCCTACATTGTTGAAAATTAATTGACCATATAATTGTGGGTTTATTTCTGGATTTTCTATTCTGTTCCCTTGACCTATGGGTCTGTTTTTGTGCTAGTGTCATACTATTCTGATTACTGCAGCTTTGTATTATAACTTGAAGTCCAGAACTGTAATACCTCCAACTTTGCTTTTCTTTTTCAAGATTGCTTTGGCTGTTTGGGTTGTTTGTGGTTCCATGCAAATTGTAGAATTGCCTTTTCTAGCTCTGTGAAAGATGCTGTTGGTATTTTGATAGGGATTGAATTAAATGCATAGAATGTTTTGGGTAGTATAGACATTTTTGACAGTGTTTATTCTTCTAACCCATGAGCATGGAATATGTTTCCATTTCTTTGTGTTATCTTCATTTTCTTTCATCAGTGTTATATAATTTTCAGACTACATTTCTTTCACCTCTTTAGTTAGGTTTATTCCTAGGTATTTTACTATTTTTGATGCAACTCCTAATGGAATTTTGCAATTTTCTCCTTCTGCTGCTTCATTATTAGTGTATAGAAATGGAACAGATTCCTGTACATTAATTTTATATCCTGTGACTTTACTGAATTCATTTATAAGTTCTAGTAGTATTTTGGTGGAGTCATTAGGGTTTTCTATAGAGAGTATCACGTCCTCTGCAAATAGTGAAAGTTTTACTTCTTCCTTGCCCATTTGGATGCCTTTTATTTCTTTTTGTTGTATGATTGCTGTGTAAGGTCTTCCGGTACTCTGTTGAATAAAAGTGGTGGGAATAGACATCCTTGTCTTTTTCCTGATCTTAAGGAAAAATCTCTCAGTTTTTCCCCCAATAAGGATGATGTTAGCTGTAGTTTTTCCATATATGGCCTTTATTATGTTGAGGTATGTTCCCTCTAAACCTACTTTGTTGAGAGTTTTTATCATGATTGGATGTTGTACTTTGTCAAATGGCATCTATTAAAATGACCATATGGTTTTTATCCTTTCTCTTATTGATGTGATGTATTACACTGATTGATTTGTAAATATTGAACCACACTTGCAAGTCAGGAATAA
The DNA here is from genome assembly GCF_011800145.1 of Mirounga leonina. Taxonomy (NCBI): domain Eukaryota; kingdom Metazoa; phylum Chordata; class Mammalia; order Carnivora; family Phocidae; genus Mirounga; species Mirounga leonina. The sequence goes on along the minus strand of NW_023270380.1, from coordinate 17,095,270 downwards.
ATCCCACTTGACTGTGGTAAATGATTTTTTAAATATATTATTGGATGCAGTTTGCTAGTATTTTGTTGAGGATTTTTGCATCTATGTTTATCAGGGATATTGGCCTCTAGTTCCCTTTTTTAATGGTGTCTTTATCAGGGTAATTCTGACCGGAGAGAGTGATTTTAGAAGTTTGCCTTCTATTTCCATTTTTGGGAATAGTTTTACAAGCTTAGGTATTAAATCTTCTTTAAATGTTTGGTAGAATTCACCTGTGAGGGCATTTTGTCCTGGCCTTATTCGTTATCTCTGTGTTAAGGGTTTCACTCATATATTTCACTCATTTCTGAAATCCAGTGAGTATCCTTATAATCATTACTTTAAACTGTCTATCAGGTACGTTATTTATATCTGTTTTGCTTAGATCTCTGTGTTCTCATTTTGTTTGTTTCTGTGCCTGTTTCTGTGTGTGTATGGAAAGTCAGCTATGTCTCCTATTCTTGAGGGTAATAGCCTTATGAAGAAGAGCTCCTATAGTGTCCTGCAGGCAGTGTCCCCTGTTCCCTAGGGCCTGGCATTTCCAGGAATACCTCTAGTATGTGCTGCATGTTCTCTGCTGTTTTGTCCTGGCTGCTTTATCTTTCAAGCCATTCTTCTGCAGAGGCTTTCTTTGCCTGTTGTGGGCAATATTTGGTCCCTGGTCTGAATGTGGTGTATTTTAACTAGGTGTATTCTGGTCTGCTTCTGAAATGAGACTGTCAGCACCGCCATCATAACAGAGGCTCTGTAAAACTCCCACATCATGCTGATGCCTCAAACTGAGGCAGGTATGATGGGGAGCGGCAGTTCTACCTGAGTGTGGGTTTGGGATTGATATAAGCAAGTTAGGTAGTGAGTGTTGGCTCTGCATTGGTTTCCAGAGGTAGCTCTGTGTTTATGCTAACGGACGGGGGAGGAAAAGGGCACTTGCCAGTTCCTTTGTTCCTGGAGGGGTCCTGTGAATGCTGCCCCTCTGAAACATGCAACTAGCCTCCCCACTGTGTGCCCTAGGTGTTCTTCAGATGACTGTTTCCTCACTGTTTGTCCACAAGCTGTTTGTCCTGTCTTTTCTCCAAAGAGCAGCACAGTGTCCTCTCAATTTTCCCAGAACCAAGCATGCCGACCTTTAAAATTCCAGGCAGGAAGCCCGGTGGTTGCTAGGACTCGTGAAATTCAGCCCGTCTCACTCTCCAAGCCAATGGCTTTGAGGAAACTTACTCCTTATTTGTTCCTCTGTATGCTCCTCTCTCTCTTGCCTTCTTTCCATGACCACAGCTCCCTCCCATCTGCAATGGCCAGGACCTGTCCCTCCCCAAGCCAGCCTCTGCACTTCCTACCTCTCTTTAGTTGAGGAGTTTGTCTACTAGTCTCTGGCTTGATTTCTGGGATATTTAGGATGATTTGATAGGTATCTAGTTGTGTTCGTGGGACAAGGCAAGCCTAGGAGACGAAATCCAGGTCTCCTACTCCTCCACCATCTTGCTCCGCCCCCGAGAATTTCTTAATGTTTTTTTCTTGAGCTCATCAGGATATTAAAAACCATCAAGTTTTTAACTTGAACTTACTATTGGTAACCTGAGACGATTCAGTCCCACTTGGATGGTTGGAGGAAAAAGTGCTTCCCATTCAAATACACCTGAAAATGTTGAGTTATGCTAAATAAAAGGAGTTTCTTCATTTGACATTTCAGAGAGTCTCGAACACACTAACACTTGCCAAAAGAGTTTTAAAATGAAAATGTACTTCTCTGCATTTCGCAAACTTACTTAACCTTGATTCACTTTTCTTCTCAAGAACATATTATGGGTCTATGTGTTGGCAAGGAAGGCTTTGGGTTATATCACCAAAGAATGAAAGAAGGCTCATTGACAGACCTGAGTACTTGGAAGGCTGCATCGGGTTACATTATTAAATGGAACATCACCTAACCTGAAACTTGTACAATTAAAATTATACCTGGCCCAATGGAACTAAGAGTTGGCAATGAGAGAAATTAAAATTCCAATATTTATAATCATGAGTCAGTGACAACTGACAACAGAGTAGCTCCCTAGTCCCTGCAAAAAGTGGGACCAACACTTCAACATCATTTTGATGTGTATACACATGTATGTGAACATGGTGAAGTCATTTATGAAAACAAATTTAGTAAAGCATTCAAGTGTTAAGTGTAGACTGTGCATCAAAATGTGATTCCTTATCAGTTACTTTATAATCTTGAAAATGAAAAAGAACATATACACAGAATATCTAAAAAATGAGACAGTATATGATTTGCAGCACAGAAACCAACAGAACTAACAAACATGAGAGTATCAGAGCAAGCATTCACCTATGAAACACATGGGAATTAGCTTTCCTTTCACAAAGAAATATGCTCTCTCCCATGTTTCAACATGCCTATGTTGTGATAGAGACATAATAAAAGTATTTCTTGACTCTAGAAAATGTAGAGAACAGAGTGCCATTTCAAAGAGTAGGAAATGATGGATATGGCCAACTAGCAAGTCCCGCCATGTGGAAGGCCAGTTCTGGGGCTGCCAGACGTTCTAGTATTTCAGAAGAAACTGGAAATCAGCATTGTGGTATTGAAAAATTAACCTGCAAAATTATTTTAACACTCGTGGGTAAAGTATACATTACACTATTCAGGGTAGATACAGTCCTGCATGTCACCTTCTTATAGATGCATACAAATTTAAAAGTAGACATATTCAGATGGGAGGGAAATGCTTTTCCTGATGGTGGCTGTGCAGGAAATGTATTAAAGAGAAAATGAAGACTCATGCATTCTTACTGAAGCAAAGAGTGGACAGGGTTTCAGCAAGGAAGCTTGAGAGAGAGATAAAGACTGACATGAATTTGGATGCACATGACATTTTGTGCCCCCGAAAAAGAATCACCAAAGTTATGGAAGCAGAAAAACAAAAATATGAAAATACTGTTTATTAGTGAGGTTGTATTTGGTTTAATATTGAGATACTATTAAGTATCATGGCAACTACTAATGTTGACTCATATTGTGCAGTCACCAGTGTGAGTGCTATGTATGTGCTAACTCATGTAATTGTATGGCCATTCTGTAAGTTGGACAAGGGACAGATCAGACACAGGATGCTGATATAATTCTATGCACATACGATGATAAGAGTTCAATTTGGGTGGTAACATTGGAATTGCAGTTGAATAACTGTAAAATATTTCAGAAAATTAAAAATACAGCATTTCTTCAACTTATGTACACATACCTAATTTGGTTTGCAAAAGCACTATGGAAAGAATTCACAGTCCAGGTAAAATTAATAGAAACATTACAGTGTTTGATTTTATAATGAAATCAGACACATCTGAAATCTGTGTGCTATTTTGACTCTTCATACCATTTATACAAGTGTGTAAAGCATCATTTTCCTCCATAAATTATCTCTGTTTTCATCTTGAAATTATTTCACCTGTGGGGAAAATGTCAATAAATTTTAGGAAAGCACATTATTTTTGTGTTTATGGATACATTCTTTTATTCAGTGTGGTCTTCTCTATATTGTTCTCCCTTCTGACACAGCCTCTAAACTCTTGAGGCAAAGAAGCTTGTGTAACCTCTTTTGCACCATGCTACATGTCTGCCACAGTGTCACTAAACCACTCTCCACTGTCATGAGGTTTCCTCTTTGTTGGCTGATTTTGACTGATTGCATTAATACCCCAAGTCAGTGTTCTCTTCCTCACGCCTTTGCTGTGTCACGATACAGTCCCCTCTCATGACAGACACTTTACCAGTACAACAGCAACCTACTTTCAACAAACTTGGAAATACAGCTGCACATCTCTTCTTCTTCCTTGGACCTTGCCACCAAAATAAGAACGTGCCTGATCTGGAGATTTGAGAGACACATGAATGAGAGCAAACCTACCATAGCTGAGGTGCTTCTACACTTATCTCATCCATCTCTAGCCAGAGATTAAGCTTGACTGCAGACTGGTGAACAGTGCTGCCCAAGATCAAATAGAGCAGACAAGGCCCACAGCGCCCACAGCCAACCCACAGATCTGTGAGAAATAATAAAGTTTGAACTCTAGCCACTGAAGTCTGAGAGTGATTTGTTACACAGCAGTAGCTAACTGTAGTTAGCTTCTACTGGAATGCACGTATTTCCATATTACTCTGGTCATGTAGTCCACATGCATTTTGCTGCAGCATTCCCTCACTAGGACTGTGGATCTCTTTGACCCATTGATTTCATCCTCACAAAAAGTCCCCATGTCTTTCAAGGTGGCATGGTCAAGTTTAGCTCTTCTTTAGTCATGCTCAGGCCATCAGGAAATTCACAGGCTGTCTTGAGCCCACTTTGTTCTGCTGAGACACGCCTAGTCATGAAGTCCCGTCCATATGTTGATACCCAGTTCCTCTGTTCTGAGATAACCATTAATCTCTTGGTCTTCTCTGATTGCATTTACTTCAGACATGAGCCCAGGAGGTTATCATTCAGGAGGTTTTTAGGGACCCAAAGTGGTCCATTCTGTTCTGCTGACTTTTCTGCATTACCTTCCTTTAGTCTGAGCATAAACTATATTTGCCAGTTGTTGGCAGTATAAAGTTTATGTTTCTGCTTTTATAAACCAAAGATCTATAAGGTCTATAAACCAAAGGTTTATAAGCCAAGGTCTCATAACACGTAAAACCTTTTGGCTGTCCTTTCCAGAGTATTTTCAGTGACAACTATAGAATTTTTATACAGGAGAGCCAGGGGTAGCTAGCTGAGTAGAAAATAGCTAGAGCATATGTTATTTATGGTAGTTTCTGTCTTTGAACTACTTTTTGATATATCATCTTTACTTTTATTGAGGTAAAATTTGTATATAACATTAAAATTGTATCAGTTTCAGGTATACAACATAATAATTAGATATTTGTGTACACTACAAAATGATTGCCACAGTAAGTCCAGTTAACCACCCATCACAACACAATTCACTCCCTTTATCCATTTTGCCCACTCTCCTACCCTCCTTCTCCTCTGATAACCATCACTCTGTTCTTAGTATCTTTGAGTTTTGTTTTGTTGTGTTTTGTGTTTTTTTTGATTCCACATGTAAGTGAAATCATACAGTATTTGTCTTTCTTTGTCTGACTTATTTCATTTAGCATAATACCCTCAAAGTCCATCCATGTTGTTGCAAATGGCAAGAATTCCTTCCTTTTTGTGGTTGGGTCACATTCTGTTGTGTGTATATGTATATATGTATATGTATATATGTATATATCCATTCATCCATATGGAAACAACTCCATATCTTGGCTCTTATAAATAATACTACAATTAGCATAGAGGAGCATATATCTTTTTGAATTTATGGTTTTGTTTTTTTTTTGAGAAATATCCAGAAGTGGAATAGCTGAATGATATAGTAGTTCTATTTTTAATTTTTTGAGGAACCTCCATGCTGTCTTCTACAGTGGCTACACCAATTTACATTCCCACCGACAGTGCAAGAGGGTTCCTTTTTCTTCACATCCTCACCAACACTCATTTGTTTTTTTGATAATAGCCATTTTAACAGTCATATCTCATAGTGATTTTGATTTGTATTTCCCTAATAATTAGTGATGTTGCACATCTTTTCATGTTTCTGTTGACCATTTGTAGGTCTTCTTTGGAAAAATGTCTATTCAGATTCTCTGACCATTTTTATTTTATTTTATTTTTTTTTAAATTTTTATTTATTTGACAGAGAGAGACACAGCGAGAGAGGGAACACAAGCAGGGGGAGCGGGAGAGGGAGAAGCAGTCTTCCCACAGAGCAGGGAGCCCGATGCAGGGCTTGATCCCAGGACTCTGGGATCATGACCTGAGCTGAAGGCAGATGCTTAATGACTGAGCCACCCAGGCGCCCCAATATCCTGATTTTAATCGTGGACTAGCCTTGCAATCCTTTGAGCTTCAAGAGTCGAGTGGTGTAAGAGGCGAGCACATAAATTTTGTGACTGGTTCCTTTTGTTCACGATTATGTCTGTGAGATTAGCTATACTGTAGAATGTGCTTGTTGGCAATCATTCTTCATCACTGCACAGCATTTCGTTCTGTGACTGTCCCACAGTTTATGTAGGGATCCCCATGGCTGGCCTTCTGTAGATTTCCAAGGGTTGGCCACTTTGGCCACTACAAGCAGAGCTACTGTGACATGCCTGCATGTGTCCTGGGGAACAGAGACACGCACTTCTTGTGGACAGAGCTGCGGAATTCCTACAGCATTGGTTTTATATCTGTATCTACAGGCCCCTAGGACTGCTAATTTCCCAAATTCATTGAGTCACGTCGAATTACTTTAGACTCTGAAAGCAGTATATAAGAGTTTCCAGTTCTAACTATTCAACAAAGTACTGAGTTGTTAAAATTATATTTTATTTTTTAGCCATTATAGTGGCTATGTATTTTCATTTCAAATATCCCTGATGACTAAGCTGAACAACATTTCTTACATTATTACCCAGTGGATATCTTCTTTGGAGGAGTGCTCATCCATATCTTTTGCTCATTTTTATGTTTATAAATATATATATTTTTTGTTGCTTAGATTTTCAAACTGAATGACAATATATCCATTTTCTTGGCAAGTTTGCAATAAATTGGCTTTTGACAAACATATATAATAAACATTATTAAATTAGTAAGGAAAGCTTACTCTCCTAAAGATTTTCACAAAAATATTAGAAAGAAGTTCTGGCTTATTTTTTTCTGTAATTAGATTCCTTGATAAAGATATCAAGGAATATCTTGATAAAGATAAAGCTAATGATCTCAGGAAGCATGATTATCAACAGGAACAAATATCATAAAATGACAATTCAAGTCTCAATTCGATTTTTCATTTCCTTTACAATAATTCTGAACATTTCATCATGTTCAGACATGAGTCAGACATTTTTCAAAGAACTATACAGGGCAATACACAAATTCTTGCCCTTGTTATAAAGAGAAAACTCAAACCAATTCAATTAGCATGATACCTCTTTTGCATGTTTGTGTGCTTTTTAATTAGACATCAAAAAAGCATGATCTCTCCAAAACTTCTCTTGATGCCATCATGAAACACATGTTCTGAGTTGAAGGGACTCAGAGCGGTCTCATGTATAATTTTCTGAACTGTTAACACAATGTATCTTCTGTAGTTTCACATAAATAATTTGATTTCTGGGAGAGATAGAATGGTTCTGAGGCTAAGGATGCAAGGTTTTGCATTCATACTAATTTTCTGTGAGCACATCACTTCTGATGGGTTATGATGATGAAGTACTTCCAGGTCAGAGAAGAAGAAGGCTTCTTTTGCTCTTCTTCTTGACTATTTGACAAGTCTCTATGTTACAGAGTCCTGCAAAGATTGCTAGATGCCTTTCAACCAAATGTAAGCTGTCTCTAGCTCTAAACTTCATCCTGGGAAAGGAAACACATCTAGCTGGAAGAAAATAACCACAAGAGGAATTAAAGATTTTCGCCCAGCAGCAAGGTCGGCCATGGACTTTCTGGGTCATTAAAAGTAATTAGTCTAGGGCGCCTGGGTGGCTCAGTTGGTTAAGCGACTGCCTTCGGCTCAGGTCATGATCCTGGAGTCCCAGGATCGAGTCCCGCATCGGGCTCCCTGCTTGGTGGGGAGTCTGCTTCCCCCTCTGACCCTCCCTCCCTCTCATGCTCTCTGTCTCTCGTTCTCTCTCTCTCTCTCAAATAAATAAATAAAATCTTAAAAAAAAAAAAGTAATTGGTCTTGCCATAGCAACCAACTTGACAGCTATGTTTTAAAGAAAAGATATAAAAGGGAAGCAATAGAATATATTAAAGGAAAATAGGAATCCTCCTCCTCTAGGATGTATAAATTAAAATATTGATCTTAAATGTCATTTTTAAAAAAATTTTCTTAATGTTTAAAATAGACAACTGAATTATTCTGCATGGGACTCTCAACAGGTCCTAGAAACCCATGAGCAAGTTTTTATAGATCACACTTCACTTTGATTTGGTTCTTTTGTTTCTAGCTGTGTTTTGGCTGGTTTTCTCACATAAGGAGTATGCCAGTACGATGTATGTAATTTTTTTTTTTTTAAACCCTCAACTCCTTTTAATCCTTGACACTTGAGCAGAGCAGCGAGTGAGGGCATTTTAGGTGTATGCCCCAGGGCTTGAGTTGGTACATAACTTTTGAATTTCAAAATTAATCTAGGAAGATAAATCAAAGACAACAACAGTAGTAGTCTTCTGGAATGATTTGTGGGTGCTCCTTACAAGCATCCCCTTACATCCAGGCCACCACATGGAAAAATATAATCTACGTAAAAATCTCTTGCTTTGAAAAAAGAATAGTTCAATAGAGTCTTTATGGTTTTCCATGCAAAGTATCATGTCATCTACAAATAGTGACAGTTTTACTTCTTTTGCAATTTGGATGCCTTTGATTTCTTTTCTTGCCTAGCTGCTCTGGGGAGCATTTCCAATACTATGTTGAATAAAAATGACAAGATGGGGCTTTCTGCTTTTAACTGTTGAGTTACACTCCCCCTGCTTGTGCTCCCTCTCTCGCTGTGTCTCTCTCTGTCAAATAAATAAATAAAATCTTAAAAAAAAATCAGGATATTTGTTACACTTTTAGAGAAGTAAACTAGTAGAAGACACAAAAATGGGCTAGTGTTGTGCTGAAAAATGCCCAGTAGTTGTTCCAGGTGCTGATTAAGCAAGTATTCATTTTGTATAAATTCATCAAACTGCACTATTGTGTGTGTGTGTGTACTTTTCTGTATATATGTTGTGTGTCAATAAAAGTTTAAAAAATACAGGTAGACAAATGGCAATAAAGGAAGCTAGCAATGTGTGCCTGACAAGGAATTACATTCCCAGAATCAGTATCCTCACAAGAAGCATGAATGAGACTGTGGATTACATAATGTCCTTTCATTAGATTCACTGCATTAATGTTATAAGTAAACATTAAGTGAATTCAGAAATGCCGCAGCTCTGCTTGGCACTATTTCTGCCTATGGCGGGAAATGCCCTGCACTGTGGTGATCATATTTACCATGACAGCAACATGGCGTGCAGACAACTCGCCCTGTTTTCATTCCTATTACACACAGCTTCCTGTGCCCAATATTCATTACAGCTAGTCATTTTATCTTAACTAATTCTAGAGAGTTGGAAGGCCAAATTGTGTTCTATGTTGATTTATGTGCTAGTCAGCGGCGCCTGCAGTAAATTAGACAGTTGTAAGTTGGGTAATGTTAAATTGCTCGTGATGGTCATAGCTTCATGATTTAATTTGGGTTATACAAAATTCACTTTCAATATGAGAAGCTGAAAATTCTTAGCCTATGGACTAAATGTGATCGCACACATGCGCGCACACGCACACACATGCACATGCACGCATGCACACACACACAGATTTATGTGTGGCCCCCAGAGTGAACGAGCCTTTAATATTGCATTTTCAAAAAAAGTATTTAAAGATACATGTTTCTTATTTCGAAATCTGTATTTCTGGCTTCTCTAGAAATACTAGATTTTCAAGCAACCCTCGGACCATATTTTCACGTGGGGAAGAGATGTTGGATAGTAGCACACACTACCCCTTTAGAAGGGACATGGGGATTCCGTTCAAAGTATTCCCCAGGGCTCCTGTGTTAATTCCTCAATATTGATCTCAAGTGTAAGTTGAATTTGTAATTTTTATTTTTTTGCTATTCTTAGAGCAGAAAAACATTTCTCTATTACCTGCTATTTTAAAATAAGGAAAACAAAATTTAGAGTTTTATGTTTGAAGGAAAACAGGGTGAGAGCATATTGCTTTGCTTCAAGTTTTTATTTCAATGTTTCAACATAAAAGCAAGAGTATGACAAAGCCTACGCAGTTAGGACCCACGTGGAGCTGGAGGTGGTCACATTTGTGACTCTTGCTCTACACAGGTGTCGTCCTGTGTTTCTCCAGGCAGCTCTGCAGACCCTCTGTGGAGTCACTGTGTGCTTTGCTTGGGTGCATGTACGCTGTTGGAGCTCGGTGCTCATTAAGGGGGTCCAAGCATCTAAGAGCAGGAGGGGTGGGGAAAAGGCCTGGGGGAGAGCCTGGAGGACCTAGGATGCTCAGATGAACCCCAGCACCCAGGAAGGAAATTCAAAAGCCTGTTTTGTCTCAATTGGCCTAAATGAAAAAGGAGGATCCTCATTATGTATTGTCTGGGACAAGGGAAAAGACTTCCGTGTTCACAGGAAGTACGGTCAAAATAAAGTTTTCCATTAGTCTGAGAAATGGCAATCCTTTCTAGTCCACTGTTTCTGTCTTGTATAAAAACAGTTTTGCAAGGTTTTTACTCGACTCGTAATTCTTGTCTAAAACAGTTGATAGTACTCATTTATTCTAGAAACAGGCTGTCTAGCAACTTGCCAATGTGGCATTGTGATAGGCAATGGATGACAGTCATGTGTCAATCAAATACAGTTGTACTCAATTGTTAGCTACTTGATTACTCGTTATATGACGGCATGATCATGACATGTAGTAATTTAGATGATGCAGCCTTATCATTCCTGACTTGGACTTGAAAAGGCTGAGGCAGGGGACACACAGGGGTACCCAAGGTTACTAAGGTATTGCAGAGCCTCTTCCAGTTTAATCTTATTTCAGATCGTTGTCCATGAAGGTTGAATGCCATTCTTGTAATGCTAGCCTTGGCTTTGGGTGAGGATGTGTGCTTTTTAATCTGATTATCTTTGAAATTATATTCATGATCAGGTAGTGATTAAGGCATCCTCTTTCCATATATCTTTGAAATCATCAATGATGCCCTAAATGTAGAGATCGAGACATTTGTCTGGGGTTGGGAGATGGAAACATCTTCCTCTGCTTTTGCAATGTTCACATGGAAGCTTGCCAGTTCATTAAGGTTTGTGGCTTTCTGCTTTCTTTTTTGAAATCTAAAATGAAACATATTTCCCTAAGTAAGTTTGGTAATTCTATTTTCATATGATTCCTGTAAGGAACTTTGTCTCCAACAATCAGTTGTATAGAATTATGTAGTGGCTTCTCACATTCTAAGTTTTAAAAATGGAATTTCTTTTAGTCCAGTGTTTCCACTGTTTTTATCATTATGACACATTTTTGATGTGTTCATTTTTTTAACAAGGTGAGGAGTCCCAGGTTTCTGTGAATGGTAAAGTGGTGGATAAGGGACAGTCAAACATATGGGTACATTAGTAGTTCTTATCAAAGTTCAAAAACTGGTTGAAATAGTCACCTGTGGTAGCTTCAGTTCTGAATGTTAGGGTCAAGAAGAAGAGACGCGTGTGGTGTAACTCATCCAGGAAGCTTTTTTCAGATGACTTTGTAGATAGCCATCTTTAGCTCCATCCTTCTTACCCCAGCTTTCCTGGACCAGCTCTGTTTTTTCACTTTGCAGTATAAAAATCTCTATCAGTAAACATTACCAGAATGGAATTTACATTAACAAGTTAGGTGTTACAATCACACAAAGCTGGATTATCCAGAGCATTTATTTAAAACTAAATAGCCCATGCGTATCATTTACTGTGGATTGGGAAAAATACTTGTGCAATGATTTTTATATTCAATGAAGGGATTTTAAATGTTTTACAAATACTAATTCTTTTAACACCTCAACAGGTAAGGATCATAAATGACGCTTCGCTGACAGAGACTCTAGGAGATGGTGCGTGAGTTTCTCGGGTCGTCAAGGTGCAAGGCTAAATCCACAAATAGATTTTCTGGGATCATAGCTTATTAGCTGCTCTGAATAGCGGGCCGCTGTGCCTCCCAGGAAAGGCTAGCCACCAAAATATTTCTATACTGTCAGCAACCAAACTACAGTAAGCCTATGGTTTCCCACATAAAGGTGAACAGTGTATAAGGCAATTGCTTTTACAAATTTCTAATTAAAGGGGAAAAAACAAATTATCTAAATGTAGGGTTTAGAGGATTTTTTTTCCTTTAATTATTTTCTTTATCTTTAACCTCTGAGGTATCTATTCTGTTGATTTGATAGGCAAGTAAGTCAAGGATAGGAGATGTTAAATGTCTTCTTGTAGCAAATCTGAGATCCAAGCTGGGTCTTCTTACTCTAGTGTGTTTGCTTTTCTCACTTTTCATTCTGTCATCTTTGGGATGATTTGTAGTGTAACCGTAAGCTCAAAGCATTCAGTATTTGTGTTGTTATTTACTGATGTCCTGTCTTGTTTCTAGTTTGATGTTCCACCCCCAAATTTTGTCAGCTAACAGTGACTAGGCATAAGTGTTTATACTTCCAAATTAAAGTGCCTAAACTGTTTCTGCTAATTCTTCTTCAAGAAAACCACAGTTTAAAGCAAACACTGGTGCAGTAACACATCATTTATCCAGAATTAGGCTGTTTTACAAATTTACCTGTTAAAACAGAGCAATAGTCAAAAAGCTTCTGAGTAACAAGGTGTATGTCACAATTCCAGTACAAAAATATATTGTGTAAATTTTAGAAACGTCGGTGGTAAAATGAGAAATACCAATTTTATGGCAGACGGTACGTAAGGCAAACATACCGTCATCAGTACTGCACTTAAAATGCTGGCAAATAAGAGTTAAATGTAAAAGTGAAAGAAATGCTGGATAAATTATACCAAGTTATTCTCAAATTACAATATCTCAGGGTCATTCATACAAGAAATTAATTTACATTGATAGGAAGTATTTTAATCTTTTAAGAGCATAACCTAATAATGGAAATTTCTAATAGTGACCTGGGTTTAAATCAATTGTAAACAACGTTAGCATTTTTTAAAAGTCAGTTATGTAGAGAGGTTCATAATCTGAACTATCTGGATATTCACGGAATATCACAGGAGGTTTATTGTGTATTAATGAATACAATATGGATGTTAGAAATTTATTAAATTTTTAATGATTAAGTAATATCTATATATTCAATATAGACTGTTTTAATTTTGTGATTAACTTATAAGTTATTTATTGGATTTGAATATTAAATTTAAAAATAAAATTTCTTCCTGCAGGAATTTTATGTTGCTTTCTAAATTCACTTGTATGTTGGTTTCATCATTTATTTCTAAAAAGTAATTTCACCAGTTCTGATGTTCATGCAGTAAAAGTCCAGTTTAATTGAATTTTCTGATTGACTTAGCTAAGCAGAAAATATTTTTTCTTTCTCTTTTTATTTTCTTTTCACATTGTTAGAAATTTAAAGACATCAGTTTACAGTATTAAGGGTAATTTAATATTTTCTTGATTGTGAAAGAATGCATGTTCTTAAAGTATCAGCTATCACTGCTTCAGCTGGGGTAGACTGAAAGGAATATGTGTGCTCTGCAGCATCCTCTGTGACTAGGGGTTATAAAGTTAAGAGAGTACGGATGAAAAGCCAGGACAGCCGCGCATGGAGATGTGGGACGCGTAGGGATCAGGGGACCTTGACCTCCCCAGAGTGGTGGTAGCTCAGCTCTGGCTAGTTGTTGTCATGCTGAAAATATGTTGCCAAATCTTTCAATTCTTATCAAGAGAGCCTAGAATTTTTACATATCTGTATGTGTAGCTATGTGTATATTCTCATGTATATTTCAAACATATATTCAATTTAGACTTTACATTTCGTGATTAACTTATAGACAGAGTATTTACTGGATTTAAATATGAAATTTAAAAATAAGGTTTCTTATATATAAAATATATTTTTGAAATATATATTATATATAACATATGTATTATGTGAAATACCCTTTTTGAAATATACTGCGATCCAAAAGCTGTGTGAGCTAAACAAAACCTTTATCCTCACAGGATGTGGTTTATAACACACTACCTTGCAAATTCTCCTAAAAGGTTAAAACAACAGGAGCATTTACCAACTAATTTTGCTGTGATTTTTCTTTTTCAATCATTGATTACAAAGTGTTCCAAACCGAGGGTTAAGAAACACATTTTTGTTATAAATTTAAATAAGCCATATGAAATTAGCTTGTCACACATTTTATGGAAAACTCCCTTGACTTGAAACACCCAGGAAATCGATCTGAGCAATGGGAGCAGGATCTCCAAGGTTGGAGGCAGACAGCTTGGCAGGTGCCAGGTGCCAGGAAGTGAATTTGGCTGGGGGGGAGGGGGCGAGAAAAACTTTGGTGCTGGGGAGGGAACCCTTTCTGTGGAGAGAGAAAAGGGAGAGAAAGACAGAGGGTTGAGAGAGCGTGGCGCCCTATTTCATGGTAGAGCTATTCTATCTGGTGCATTATTTAAGTCAAAATGCCTGAATATCTGTCCTGACTAACTGACTTATTAGAAGTTTGGATAGTTTGCAAGTACTCTGTAGATTGGACCAGTTCCAATTCTCTACTACTTTTTATGTTCTTTAAAGAAAAAAAAAACAGTTTTTGCATGAATATTGTGTGAAGGGCTATATAGTAAGGGTTTGAGGAAGAGTAGGAAATGGATGGGCTTGGCGTAACCTTGGGCTGTGGTCCAGATCTGGTGTTACTGAAACATGTGAAGTGTAGTAAATAATACAATACTTCAGACCTCTCATTGGCAAAATAGAAGTTTAATGTGACATTCTGATGATTCATCCCTAATGATGTTGACATTTAATGGTGGGTTAGATTTTCCTTAAATAATAGAACTCAAGTTCTTGCAGGAGGTATGTCAGCTAGAAAAACACGACACATATTGATCTGATGGTTATAATTGCTAGCTTAAGGTTACCAATGGTATTAACAGAAGCTCTTTGGGTAAAAATCTTTAGAAAGAGATTTAAATTTCTTGTATTACAGTCCAGCAAGAGAAGGAGCACAGGCTGGATAACATGCAAAGAATGCCCCTCTTAGTTTGCAAGATTTTTACTGATAGTACCTTTCACCACACCCGACTATATTTGAAAAGGTCTTTACCTTCAAAGCTTGGTGAAGTGTGATAGCCGTGAGTCATTGGGATCTCTGAAGAATCATTATTGATTCAGTGGAGGGAAAACTAGGAGGAAAAAAACAAAATGTTGAATTCTATTTGCAGACTTTTGTTCAAGTCAAAATTTTAAGGCCCTTTTTATTTCTTAGCTTACTGAGTTAAGCTAGTAGAATTATATAAAAATGTGATTAGGTGACAAGATATTGACAGGAGGAAGCTGAAGGAGGGCTTGTGCACAGAAACAGAAGTGATGAATGTCTCTACGTTGGCGGTAACTTATGCTTTCAAATGACATTACTTGGAACATAATGTAAATTTGGGCATCTCTTTAAAGTACCCCTTTTAATTGTTAGTAAATCTACATGTTGGGGTCATTCACAGAATTACTGGAGACAATATCTAAGTAAAGACAGCCTCCATCTAGCATATGTCTGCTACTCATGCTTGAGAAGCCAGACCAAAAATCCCAGGTTCACCTTTATATAATTTAAGCCTCATTTTTCCACGTGTCTTTTTTCTCTAAAGAATATTCTGTTCCCTGAACAATTTGGAAGGTTCGACTTTGTGTTTGTTTCATTTAATCTTATTGAGGAATAATTTACAAATCTAATTGTATATATTTAAAGTGTACAATATGTTTATATTGATATACATACATATTGTGAAATGATTGCCATGATCAGGATGATTAACACATCTGTCAATTCACATACCTAACATTTTTTTTATTTTTTAACACGGTGAGAATGCTTAAGATCTATTCCGAACAACTTTCAAGTACATAATACCATATTATTAACTGTAGTCACCACGTTGTGTATTTGATCTGTTCTTACTACAACTGAAAATTATACTGTTTGGTCTACATCACCCCATTTCCCCACCCCTCCCCTGGTTCCTGAAAACCACCATTCTGTTTTTCTGCTTCCATAAAATCAGCTCTTTTGTTTTGTTTTGTTTTTAGATTCCACTTATAAATGATCCACACAGTATATATCTTTCTCTCTTTGGCTTATTGTACTTAGCATAATGCCTTCCAGCTTCATCCATGTTCTACAAATGGCAGGATTTCCTCTATTTTATGAGAAAATAATACTCGGGGTGTGTGTTTCTGTCTCTGTGTGTGTGTGGGGGGTCTGTGTATGTGTGTCTCTGTGTGTGGGTGTGTTTCTGTGTGGGTGTGTGTGGACATGATACATTTTCTTCATTTGTTTGTTGGGGGACATCAAGGGTGTTTCCGTACCTTGGCTATTGTGAAGAATGCCACAGTGAACATGGGTGAGCAGGTATCTCCTCAGGAACTGATTGTAGTTCTAGACATACATGCAGGAGTGGGGTTGCTAGATCATGTGGTAGTTCAATTCTCATTTTTTGAGGCAGCAGCATACCATTTTCCATAATCAGCTTTTCAATTTATTGACTGTTTCCCTTGCTGTGCAGGAGCTTTTTAGTTTGATATAGTGCCACTTGTTTATTTTTGCTTTTGTTGCCTTTACTTTTGGGGTCTTATCCAAGAAATCACTGCCCAGACCAATGTCAGGATCTTTCCCCCTATGTTTTCTTCTAGGAGTTCTATGGTTTCAGATCTTACATTTAAGTGTTTGATCCATTTTGAGTTAATGTTTGTAAGTGGTGTAAGAATGGGCCCAGTTTTATTCTTTTATATGTGGATATGCACTTTTCCCAGCACCATATATTAAAGAGACTGCCCTTTTTCTAAGAGTGTTCTTAGATCCCATGTCAAATATGAGTTGTCTGTATGCTCAGGTGTTTATGTCTGTGCTTTCTGTTTTGTTCCACTGGTTTATGAGCCTGTTTTTATGACACTATCACACTGATTGATTACTATGGCTTTGTGATATGATTCAAATCATGAAGTGTGATGCCTTCAATTTTTTCTTTTTTCTCAGGATTGCTTTGGCTATTCAGGGTGTTTGTGGTTCCATATAAATTTTAGTAGTTTTTTTTCCTCTTTCTGTGAAAAATGCCTTTGGAATTTTGGTAGGTATTGCATTAGGACTGTAGGTTGGTTTTAGTAGCGTGGGCATTTTCACAATATTCTTCCAATCCCAAACACAGGCTACCTCTTCATTTATCTGTGTCTTCTTCAGTGATTTTCGTCACTGTCTTACAGTTTTAGTACACAGGTCTTTCACCTACGTGGTTAAATTTATTTCTGAATATTTTATTGTTGTTATTATAAATGAGATTGCTTTTTAAATTTCATTCTCAGATATTTTGTTTTCATTGTATAGAAACACAACTGTTTTCTGCATTTTGACTTTGTACCCTGCAACTTTACTGAATTTATTAGTTCTAATAGGTTTTTCTTGGAGGCCTTAGAGTTTTCTATATATAAGCGCATGCCATTTGCAAACATAGTTTTACTTCTTCCTCTCTGAATTAGAAGACTTTTCTTTCTCTTCCTTGCCTAGTTGCTCTGGCTGGGATTTCCAGCATTATGCTGAACAGAAGTGAGGAGAGGGAGAATCCTTGTCCTGTTCCTGATCTTAGAGAAAAGGCTTTTACATGTATGGTGGAGTATTATGTTAGCTTGTGGTATTGTCCTCTATTGCCTTTGTTATGTTGAGGAACATTCCTTCTACATACAATTTGTTGAGAGTTTTTATCATCAAAGGATGTTGAATTTGGTCAAATGCATTCTCTGCAACTGTTGAAATGATCTGATCATATGATATTTAAACATTGTTCTTTTACTGTGTGTATCATACCTGCTGTTGAGCTAGGCTTGCATTCCAGTGACGAGTATCTCTGGATCATGGTGTATGCTTCTTTTAATGTGCTCTTGAAATTAGGTTTGTCTGTCTTTTGTTGAGGATTTTATCAGGGATATTTGCCTGTAATTTTCATTTCTTGTAGTGTCTTTAACTGGCTTTGGTCTCAGGGGAATGCTGGCCTTATCAAATGAATATGAGAGTGTTCCCTCATCTTCAGTTTTTTGGAAAAGCTTGAGAAGGATTGGCATCAAGGCTTCTTTAAAAATTTATTAAAATTTACCTGTGAAACCATCTGGTTCTGTCAGGAGATTTTTGATTGCTGATTGAATATCCTTGCTCATTGTTGGTCTGTTCAGATTTTCTATTACTTTGTGATTGTCTCTT
Organism: Mirounga leonina; assembly: GCF_011800145.1. Lineage (NCBI taxonomy): Eukaryota > Metazoa > Chordata > Mammalia > Carnivora > Phocidae > Mirounga > Mirounga leonina. The sequence goes on along the minus strand of NW_023270380.1, from coordinate 17,077,199 downwards.
GGTAAATTGTGTGTTTCTGGGAATTTATCCATTCTTCTGTTGCCCAGTGTGTTGGTGTTTAATTGTTCATAGCAGTCTCTTATGACTGATTATGAATAATCACTGGATCAATTGTAATGTCTCCTCTTTCATAATTTTATTTGTGTCCTCTCTGTTTTTCCTTAGTCTAGCTAAAGTTTTGTCAATTACACTTATCTTTAAAAAAAAACAAATTTTAAGTTTATTGATCCTTTCTATTGTCTTTCTAATGTCTGTTTCATTTATTTCTTCTCTAACTCTTATTATTTCTTTCCTTCTGCTAACTCTGGGCTTAGTATGTTTATCCTTTTCTATTCCTTGAGGTGTAAGTTTAGGTTGTTTAACTGAGATCTTCCTTTTTTCTTAATGAAGACATCTGTCATTATAAAATCCCTTCTTAAAATGGTAATGCTTTCACTATATCTCTTAAGTTTCAGTATGTTGTGTTTCCATTTTCATTTATCTGAAGTGTTTTGTGTTTTTTTTTCCCGAGATCTGAAGATTGCCCTTTTGATTTCATCATTGATGCATTGGTTTTTCATAAGTGTATTGTTTAATTTACACATATTTGTGTATTTTCTACTTTACTCCCCTTATTGGTTTTGTAGTTAAATACCATTGTGGCTAGAAAAGGTACTTGATATGATCTCAATCTTTTTAAATTTCAGACTTGTTTTGTGGCTAACCTGAGACCTGTCCTGGGAAATGTTCCATGTGAGCTTGAGAGGAACGTGTATTCTGCTGCTGTGGGATGGAATGTTCTGTCAGTATCTGAGAGGTCCACCTGCTCTAAGGTACACTTCAAGTCTGTTTTTTCCTCGTTGATTGTCTGGATGACCTGGCCATTGTTGAAAGTGGAGGGTATTGGAATCCCCTTGCTATTATCATTCCATTGCTGTCTATTTTTGCCATCAGATATGTTAGTAATTGCTTAATATATTTAGATGCTACAATGTTGGGTGTGTATATACTTACAGTTGTTATGTCCTTTGATGAATTGGCTTCTTTATCATTATATACAGATCTTCTTTGTCTTAAAGTCTATTTTGTCTGATACAAATATAGCTACCCTGGTCCCTTTTGGTTTCCATTTGCATGGAATATCTTTTCTTATCCCTCACTTTCAGCCTCTGAGTATCCTTAAAGCTTAAGTTGTAGGAGCACCTGGTGGGGCTTAGTCCATGAAGTGTCTCCCTTCGGATCAGGTCATGATCCCAGGGTCCAGGAATCAAGTCCCACATTGGGCTTCCTGATCAGTGGGGAGTCTGCTTCTCCTTCTCTCTCTGTCAAATAAATACATAAAATCTAAAAAAAAGAAAGGTTACGTTGTTGGCAGCATATTGCTGGATCTTTTGCTATTGATGTTGGAGCACAGTCTTTCTCCAGTGACTTGTTATTTCTCTGTGCTTTTTCTAATTATTAAATCCTAGTGATGGGATGAGTTTCATGTAAGTGAAATGTAAAATCCTAAAAGGGATGATACTGCTTGCATATGTATCCACTGACAAATTCCCTCTAATTAAGGGCATTTCAGACTTCAGAAGATAACTCTTCTCTTTTTTTTTTAATTTATTTATTCCTATGTTAATCCCCATACATTACATCATTAGTTTTAGATGTAGTGTTCCATGATTCATTGTTTGTGCATAACACTCAGTGCTCCATGCAGAATGTGCCCTCCTCAATACCCACCACCAGGCTAACCCATCCTCCCACCCCCCTCCCCTCTAGAACCCTCAGTTTGTTTCTCAGCGTCCATCGTCTCTCATGGTTCGTCTACCCCTCCGATTTCCCCCGCTTCATTCTTCCCCTCCCGCTACCTTCTTCTTCTTTTTTTTTTCCTTAACATATATTGCATTATTTGTTTCAGAGGTACAGATCTGAGATTCACAAGGCTTACCAGAGCACATACCCTCCCCAGTGTCCACTACCCAGTCACCCCATCCCTCCCACCCCACCCCCCACTCCAGCCACCCTCAGTTTGTTTCCTGAGATTAAGAATTCCTCATATCAGTGAGGTCATATGATACATGTCTTTTTCTGTTTGACTTATTTCGCTCAACATAATACCTTCCAGTGCATCCACATCATTGCAAATGGCAAGATCTCATTCCTTTTGATGGCTGCATAATATTCCATTGTATATATATATACCACTTCTTCTAGATCCATTCATCTGTCGATGGACATCTTGGCTCTTTCCATAGTTTGGCTATTGTGGACATTGCTGCTATAAACATCAGGGTGCACGTACCCCTTCAGATCCCTACATTTGTATCTTTGGGGTAAATACTCAAAAGTGCAATTGCTGGATCATATGGTAGCTCTATTTTCAACTTTTTGAGGAACCTCCATACTGTTTTCCAGAGTGGCTGCACCAGCTTGCATTCCCACCAACAGTGTAGGAGGGTTCCCCTTTCTCTGCATCCCCGCCAACATGTGTCATTTCCTGACTTGTTAATTTTAGCCATTCTGACTGGTGTGAGGTGGTATCTCATGGAGGTTTTGATTTGGATTTCCCTGATGCCGAGCGATATTGAGCACTTTTTCATGTGTCTGTTGGCCATTTGGATGTGTTCTTTGGAAAAATGTCTGTTACATCTTCTGCCCATTTCTTGATTAGATTCTTTGTTCTTTGGGTGTTGAGTTTAAGAAGTTCTTTATAGATTTTGGATACTAGCCCTTTATCTGATACGCCATTTGCAAATACCTTCTCCCATTCTGTCTGTTGTCTTTTGGTTTTGTTGACTGTTCCCTTTGCTTTGCAAAAGCTTTTTATCTTGATGAAGTCCCAAGAGTTCATTTTTGCCCTTGCTTCCCTTGCCTTTGGCGATGTTTCTAGGAAGAAGTTGCTTCGGCTGAGGTCAAAGAGGTTGCTGCCTGTGTTCTCCTTTAGGATATTGATGGACTTCTGTCTCACATTGAGGTCTTTCAGCCATTTGGAGTCTATTTTTGTGTGTGGTGTAAGGAAATTGTCCAGTTTCATTCTTCTGCATGTGGCTATCCATTTTTCCCAACACCATTTGTTGAAGAGACTGTCTTTTTTTCATTGGACATTCTTTCCTGCTTTGTCAAAGATGAATTGACCATAGAGTTGAGGGTCCATTTCTGGGCTCTCTATTCTGTTCCATTGATCTATATGTCTGTTTTTGTGCCAGTACCATACTGTTTTGATGATGACAGCTTTGTAATAGAGCTCGAAGTCCGGAATTGTGATGCCGCCAGCTTTGCTTTTCTTTTTCAACATTCCTCTGGCTATGCGGGGTCTTTTCTGGTTCCATACAAATTTTAGGATTATTTGTTCCATTTCTTTGAAAAAAGTGGATGGTATTTTGATGGGGATTGCATTGAATGTGTAGATTGCTCTAGGTAGCATTGACATGTTCACAATATTTGTTCTTCCAATCCATGAGCATGGAACGTTTTTCCATTTCTTTGTGTCTTCCTCAATTTCTTTCATGAGTGTTTTATAGTTTTCTGAGTACAGATCCTTTGCCTCTTTGGTTAGATTTATTCCTAGGTATCTTATGGTTTTGGGTGCAATTGTAAATGGGATCGACTCCTTAATTTCTCTTTCTTCTGTCTTGTTGTTGGTGTATAAGAATGCCACTGACTTCTGTGCATTGATTTTATATCCTGCCACTTTACTGAATTCCTGTATGAGTTCTAGCAGTTTTGGGGTGGGGTCTTTTGGGTTTTCCACATAAAGTATCGTATCATCTGCAAAGTGTGAGAGTTTGACTTCTTCTTTGCCGATTTGGATGCCTTTGATTTCTTTTTGTTGTCTGATTGCTGTGGCGAGGACTTCTAATACTATGTTGAATAGCAGTGGTGATAGTGGACATCCGTGCCGTGTTCCTGAACTTAGGGGGAAAGCTCTCAGGTTTTCCCCATTGAGAATGATATTTGCTGTAGGTTTTCATAGATGGCTTTTATGATATTGAGGTATGTACCCTCTATGCCTATACTCTGAAGAGTTTTAATCAAGAAAGGATGCTGTACTTTGTCAAATGCTTTTTCTGCATCTATTGAGGGGATCATATGATTCTTGTTCTTTCTCTTGTTAATGTATTGTATCACGTTGATTGATTTGCGGATGTTGAACCAACCTTGCAGGCCAGGGATAATCCCACTTGGTTGTGGTGAATAATCCTTTTAATGTACTGTTGGATCCTACTGGCTAGTATTTTGGTGAGAATTTTTGCATCCATGTTCATCAGGGATATTGGTCTGTAATTCTCCTTTTTGATGGGGTCTTTGTCTGGTTTTGGGATCAAGGTAATGCTGGCCTCATAAAATGAGTTTGGAAGTTTTCCTTCCATTTCTATTTTTTGGAACAGTTTCAGAAGTATAGGTATTCATTCTTCTTGAAATGTTTGGTAGAATTCCCCTGGGAAGCCATCTGGCCCTGGGCTTTTGTTTGTTGGGAGATTTTTGATGACTGCTTCAATTTCCTTAGTGGTTATAGGTCTGTTCAGGTTTTCTATTTCTTCCTGGTTCAGTTTTGGTAGTTGATACATCTCTAAGAATGCATCCATGTCTTCCAGGTTATCTAATTTGCTGGCATAGAGTTGCTCATAATACGTTCTTATAATTTTTTGTATTTCTTTGGTGTTGGTTGTGATCTCTCCTCTTTCATTCATGATTTTGTTGATTTGGGTCATTTTTCTTCTCTTTTTGATAAGTCTGGCCAGGGGTTTATCAATCTTGTTAATTCTTTCAAAGAACCATCTCCTAGTTTCGTTGATCTGTTCTACTGTTCTTTTAGTTTCTATTTCATTGATTTCTGCTCTGATCTTTATTATTCCTCTTCTCCTGCTGGGTTTAGGCTTTATTTGCTGTTCTTTCTCCAGCTCCTTTAGGTGGAGGGTTAGGTTGTGTACTTGAGACCTTTCTTGTTTCTTGAGAAAGGCTTGTAATGCTATATACTTTCCTCTTAGGACTGCCTTTGCTGCATCCCAAAGATTTTGAATAGTTGTGTTTTCATTTTCTTTGGTTTCCATGAATTTTTTTTATTTCTTCTTTAATTTCCTGGTTGACCCATTCATTCCTTAGTAGGATGCTCTTTAGCCTCCATGTATTTGAGTTCTTTCCGACTTTCCTCTTGTGATTGAGTTCTAGTTTCAAAGCATTGTGGTCTGAAAATAGGCAGGGAATGATCCCAATCTTTTGGTACCGGTTGAGACCTGATATATGACCTAGGATGTGATCTATTCTGGAGAATGTTCCATGAGCATTAGAGAAGAATGTGTATTCCATTGCTTTGGGATGGAGTGTTCTGAATATATCTGTGAAGTCCATTTGGTCCAGTGTGTCATTTAAAGTCTTTATTTCCTTGTTGATCTTTTGCTTAGAGGATCTGTCCATTTCAGTGAGGGGGGTGTTCAAGTCCCCCACTATTATTGTATTGTTGTCAATGTGTTTCTTTGCTTTTGTTATTAATTGCCTTATATAATTGGCTGCTCCCATGTTAGGGGCATAGATATTTACAATTGTTAGATCTTCTTGTTGGATAGACCCTTTAAGTAGGATATAGTGTCCTTCCTCATCTCTTATTTCAGTCTTTGGTTTAAAATCTAATTTGTCTGATATAAAGATTGCCACCCCAGCTTTGTTTTGGTGTCCATTAGCATGGTAAATCGTTTTCCACCCCTTCACTTTCAATGTGGCGTTGTCTTTGGGTCTAAAATGAGTCTCTTGCAGACAGCATATCGATGGGTCTTGTTTTTTAATCCAATCTGATAGCCTGTGTCTTTTGATTGGGGCATTTAACCCATTTTCATTCAGGGTAACTATTGAAAGATAGGAATTTAGTGCCATTGTATTGCCTGTAAGGTGACTGTTACTGTATATTGTCTGTGTTCCTTTCTGGTCTATGTTGCTTTTAGGCTCTCTCTTTGCTTAGAGGACCCCTTTCAAGATTTCTTGTAGGGCTGGTTTCGTGTTTGCAAATTCCTTTAGTTTTTGTTTGTCCTCAAAGCTTTTTCTCTCTCCTTCCATTTTCAATGACAGCCTAGCTGGATATAGTATTCTTGGCTGCGTATTTTTCTCCTTTAGTGCTCTGAATATATCCTGCCAGTCCTTTCTGGCCTGCCAGGTCTCTGTGGATAGGTCTGTTGCCAATCTAATGTTTCTACCATTGTAGGTTACATATCTCTTCTCCCGAGCTGCTTTCAGGATTTTCTCTTTGTCTCTGAGACTTGTAAGTTTTACTATTAGTTGTTGGGGTGTTGACCTATTTTTATTGATTTTGAGAGGGGTTCTCTGTGCTTCCTGGATAATGATGCCTGTTTTCTTCCCCAAATTAGGGAAGTTCTCTGCTATAATTTGCTCCATTATACCTTCTGCCCCTCTCTCTTTCTTCTTCTTCTGGGATCCCAATTATTCTAACGTTGTGTCGTCTTATGGTATCGCTTATCTCTTGAATTCTGCCCTCATGATCCAGTAGTCGTTTATCTCTCTTTTTCTCAGCTTCTTTATTTTCCATCATTTAGTCTTCTATATCACTGAATCTTCTTTCTTCCTCATTTATCCTAGCAGTTAGCACCCCCATAGTTGATTGTACCTCCTTAATAGCCTTTTTGATTTCGACTTGGTTAGATTTTAGTTCTTTTACTTCTCCAGAAAGGGTTTCTGTAATAACTTCCATGCTTTTTTCAAGCCCAGCTAGTATCTTTAAAGTGATGATTCTGAACTCTAGATCTGACTTCGTACTAATGTCCGTATTGAGTAGGTCCCTGGCAGTCGGTACTACCTCTTGTTCTTTTTGTTGAGGTGATTTTTTCCGTCTTGTCATTTTGTGCAGAGGAGAACAGATTAATGAGAGAACAAAATGCTAGCAGAGTAACAATGTCTCCAGAAAATATACTCTAAACAAATCAGAAAAGACCTGAAACAGTGGGAAAAGAAAGGGAAAGAGAGAAAAAAGAAAAAGAAAAAGGTAAAGATAAAAACAAACAAAAACAGAACAAAACAAAACAACAACAACAAAAACCAGAATGTGATCAAATATGATCAGGCTGGTATATAGATCCAGTGCCACACACTAGATTTTGGGTGTATTTTGGTCTGTTAGAAGAAAGTGCCTCCCAAAATTTTAAAGAAAGAAAAACTTATATATGTATAATAATAAGGGTTGATATGATGAAGGGATGGAATATGACTGTAAAGATGGAAATTATAAAAAATTTTATAAAAGGAATTGATAAGTTGTTTGAAAAAAGAAAGAAGAGGATTTAAAAAAAAAATCGGGAGAGAATGTGATCAGGCAGGGGAGTAGAAAAAAACCACATAGTAGAGATTTAGGATTTATTTTGATCTGTCAGAAGAAACTATCTCACAATTTTAAAGAGAGAACAACTTATATATAGATGCCAAAAATATGGGTAACTACTATGAAGGGATAGAATATGACTCTAAAAATGAAAAATAAAAATGTTTTTTTAAAAAAGGGATTGATAACATGTTGGTTGAAAAAGGGAAAAAGAAAAATTCCAAAAAAAAAAAAAGACAGTTAAAAAAAAATTAACTTTGAAAGACTAAAAGAATCATGGTAAAAAAGCCATGAATTCTATGTGCAGTATTCCCCTAGTGCTGGAGTTCTGCCGTTCTCATTGATCGGTAAACTTGGTCTTGGCTGGCTGTTCTCGCTGATCTTCTGGGGAGGGGCCTGTTGCCGTGGTTTCCAAATGTCTGTGCCGGAGGCGGAATTGCCCCGCCCTTGCCCCCTCCCGGCTAAGTAATCTGCTCGGGTTTGCTCTCCGGAGCTTTTTTCCCTGCGAGCTTTCCGTACAGCTTTGGAGGCGGAGAGTGAAAATGGCGGCCTCCCAATCTCCGCCCCAGAGGAGCCGAGAACTCGGGCCCGCTCCGCAGTGAGCCCCCAGAGAAAAGCCGTCAGTCACTCCCGTCTCCCCGGTCTCCTGCCGCACTCCGTGCTCACCCGGCCCATGACCGCGCGTTTCTATCTCTGGCACCCGACCCCGGGTGGAGTCTCCAAACCCAGCAGATCCCTGCGGTGCACTCCCGCGCGGCTCTTCCCGGGGGAGGAAGGTGAATCTCCCCAGATCTGCCTCTTGTCGGGTCCCTGCTGGAGGAGCAGTGGCACGTGTGTGCCGTGGATCACGGTTTATGACAACCCCGAGCTGAGAGCCCGCGCCTGGGCTCCGCCTCTGCAGCCGGCTTCCCTGCTCGTTATCTGGGAGCCCTGCCACACTCAGGCACCCCTGGTCTTTCTGTGACCCCGAGGGTCCTGAGACCACACTGTCCCGCAGGGTTCCACCCCCTGCTTAGCCACTGGAGCAGCGTCCCTCAGCGTAGCAGACTTTTAAAAGTTACGATTTTGTGCTCCGTGGCTCTATCACTTGCCAGAAGCGGCTGATGGAGGCCCCTCCCCCGCCTTCTATCCTCCTGAATATCACCTCTGATTCACTTCTCTGCATGTCCTACCTTCCAGAAAGTGGTCGCTTTTCTGATGATAGTTGTTGCTCTTTTTTTCTTTGATCTCCTGTTGAGTTGGTAGGTGTTCAGAATGGTTTGATCCCTATCCAGCTGAATTCCTCAAGTCTTCTCTTTTTTAGTGCCACACTTTCTCAGTAAACTGGGTCAGTGATTTCACTCTAGCATAAAATGGCAGCTAGTGCAAATCTAGAAATCTCTATAGGAAGGGGTTAGGAGTAGCAATCTTACTTGAATTGGGCTGAATGCTTCCCTGTATTATGATTGAGAAATTATCTTTCTTCTTGAAGATTGATGGAGAAGAGATTATGGGGTGATTAAAACTCTTATCCAAGCTCTGCTTCGTCACTAACACTGATGGCAACAAAGTTAGGAAGTGAATTTAAAAAGCACGTGTGGAGGAGAGGGAGATCAGTGATGTACAAGAACTTCTTAACCTGAGTCTTCTTCCCTTCTTTCCTTAGGACACTAAAATGCTAACATTCCAAAAACAAAACTAAACTAACATTCCCAAGCCATGCATCTGGATGAGGGGGTGAAAAGATAGGCTTATGACAGGAGAACACTAATTCCTCCGAGTTCTGCCTCATGCTGTGTATTATGTAAAACAAAATGAATCTAATTTCAAAGAAGAAAGAGTTGAGTTTACAAAAGATTAAAATAATCATGCACTATCAGACTCTGCTTCGAGCTCGGGGGAAGTGGCTGGTATTGGAAGGAATATTGTCCCTGGAAACAACTATAAAAACTAGATTAAAAACACAACAACCAGACAGACAAAATAAGGAAGACAGGCTTAAAGTACAAAGAACAACTAAGGCAGCAGGATTTGATAGGAAAGAAGGCAAATTTTTTTTCCTCAAAGGATATTTGTCAACTCACTTCATGGACCACCACTTGAAGAGAAAGCAGCAGAATAGGACTTGCAGAAATCCCACTAGCCTGGGGGTGGGTAGACATTTGCATCCAGGGCTTTCATGGAGTCATCAGTTAAAGGGCCAAGAATGTCGATCGAGGACGCACAGGAAGTGCATCTGCTCTCCTAGGAGTGACTTCCCATCAGGCGGCTGTGCAAGGTAAACCCTGGGGTCAAACACATGACGCCTGCCTCTTGCTGTCATGGTCTGTATAATCCCTTCCCCTTGAGTGGGGGTGAGGCCTGTGACCTGCTCCTCACCAACTGGACAAGGTGAAAGAATTCTGCAGGTGTAATTAAGCTTTCAAATCAGCTGATATTGAGGTCTTCCAAAGGGTGATTTTACTGGGTGGATGTCCCTTAATCAGGTAGAGCCTCTAAAAAGGGATTGGGGTCTGTCTGATGGAAGGATTTCCTGTTGGCTTGAAGAAGTCAGCAGCCAAGGAGAAGCCCATATGGAAGATTCTTCCAAAGACTCTAGGAATGGGGAGTGTCCGTTAGAACAAGCGGGCAGTCTCCTTTTGACAGCCAGCAGGGGGTGAACATATCATTAACAGGTTGGACTGGAATGGATTAAAGAGGTGGATTCCTTTCTAGTGTAATACTACACACTCACACACATGCAAACACAGACACACACACAGAGACAGAGACAGAGAGACAGGGAGAAATGAGTAATAGAAATTCCACGTGATCTAGATTTTGTAGTTATAGGACAGACATTTAAAAATAACTGAAAAAATATGTTACAGAATATATAAGACAGACAATTGTGTCTGAGAACTTGAATTTATTTAAAAATATGGTATTCAATGGTTATGTCTAAAAACAGTTTAGACACAATAAAAAGATTGTTGAACTTGAAAATAAGGAGTAGAAAACATCCACATTAAAATGCAGAGAGAAAATGTGTTACAAAATATACAAAACATCTTAAAAGTAACATAGGAAATAGTTTAAAATTCTAAGATACACATAATTTGTGACTCAGAGGATGTGAACAGAGGGAGAATTAGGAACAGAAATGTTTGAAGAGATACTGCCTGATAAAAAAAAAATTCAAAACTGACAACAGACATCAGACCAGAGTCAAGATGGTTTATAAACCCTATGCTGTATGTGCACATGCACACACGTGCACACACATGTGCACACACGTGTGCACACACACGTGTGCACACACACTCCACATACCTAAACATCACAGTGCAACTATTGAAAACCCAAAGACAAAAAGAAACATATAAAAGTATCCAGAGTGGGGCGCCTGGGTGGCTCAGTCATTGGGCGACTGCCTTCAGCTCAGGTCATGATCCCAGGGTCCTGGGATCGAGCCCCCATAGAGCTCCCTGCTCCGCGGGAGGCTTGCTTCTCCCTCTCCCACTCCCCCCTGCTTGTGTTCCCTCTCTCGCTGTCTCTCTCTCTCTGTCAAATAAATAAATAAAAAAAAATATTTAAAAGTATCCAGAGAAAGGAAGACACTTTATGTTTAAGGAACAGTAGAGAAAGGGAGATACGATTTTCACAGAGACAATGGAATCCAGAAGATAAAAGAATAACCTCATTAAATTGCTAAGAAAAATAAGTGTAATGGAAAATTCCATAATGTAGCCTTCAAAAATGAATGATATCACACATTATTTCCTACATTCTGTATAGTTCATTATTATGTTACTGTTTGTTGTTTCCTACCACTAGGTTGCTGTGGGGCGAAACATTGATGCTGGTTTGAGAAACATTTTTCTGTGTTTTGTTTGCTTTCATTACTGTATCCCCAGGGCTTAAGACATTGCTCCTTGTTAAGGTCTCAAGAAATATTTTTTGATAAGTGCATGCATCATCCAAAGTTTTCTTTTTTTTAAAAGATATTATTTATTTATTCTAGAGAGAGAGAAAAAGAGAAGGGAGAGGGTCAGAGGGAGAGGAAGAAGCAGACTCCCCTCTGAGCAAGGAGCCTGACATGGGACTCAATCCCAGGGCCCTGAGATCATGACCTGAGCCGAAACCGAGAGTTGGACGCTCAACCCACTGAGCCACTCAGGTGCCCCCAAAGTTTTATTTCTTGTCTCCTTTTATCACAACACCTTTTTACACTGGAAACCATACAATGGGTATGAATATTTAGTGAGTATTTTTTTCTTTGAAGTTTGCTTTTGATGACTTCTAATGTGAGTCCTCCTAGTTTATGTGTTTGATGGTGATAAAGAGCATACATGGATATAGAAACTTCTATCCTTCTAAGTCATGGTTCTCAAATGTCAGTATATATTAAATAACCTGAGGAGCTTGGAAATGTTTTAAATTCCTGTGCCAAATACTAGTACTTTTGATTGAATCTGTCTGAGGTAGGGCCAGATGATATGAACAATGAACATACAAACCATGCAGTTCTCATGAAGTGACCGTAGATGATATGAAAGGAGCGTGGTTGTCAGGGGGTGGCCCAGCACTTACAGCCATCTCCCAACAAGTGATGAATATCATCGTGGTATCACCGCAGTTATAGAACTAATAAAAATATAACACATTTGCAGGATGCCTTTAAGTGGAGTAGATTAAAACAGTAAAAGACTATTTGTTTTCTGCTGCACTTACTTATTCTTCATATTGATTTATGCTGTGACCACATTAAAATTAGCCATACAGTTTCTAAGTTCACGGGTAATTTTTTATTTTTTCTGCCTTGTCGCGTGTTCATTTGTAAGTGAAAGTTAAGTCCAGCATTCAGCCATAAACTTTGTAATTTACCCAAATGACACTGTTTTGAGTTGATAATTAAAATGCAGTCATTTATTTTCCAGAGAATACCAGTGATTGGTACATTCAATCTAAAGATAGTCCTGTCAAGGCTGCTTTATCTGCATTAGCACAATTCAGACTCTCATCTCATTTTAAGTAGCAGTTCCCAAAGTCCTTATGCTTTATTTTTTAGGCAAAATCCCTCTTTATGTGAAGCAATAACGATTGTAATGAATCTTGATGGCAAGTCTGCAGACAATTCTCCCTGCTGTAATAGATAACTTGTCATAAAGACATACACAAAATATATGTGTCTTCTGAGTTTTTCTTTCAAAACTTATTATACTTGTTCCTAAATTGGAAAAATACTGGAAAATATATAACTAAAAAAAAATGAATAGTATATGAAGAGTGAAATGGCGTGTTAGAGAATGTTCTATTTCTTCTTTAAATTCCCTATATTTGACTTAATTTTTTATTGTAATAATCAAGGAGATGTAGGGACTCTCAAGCCATGACATCTAAAAATAAAAATGAAATTATGTTTTTGGTTGTGTATTGACTTCCTACTGACTATGGAAATGAAAATACTTTCTCCACAGTGAAGAGACGAAAGAGAACAATTCTCCTTGGAACTAAAATCACACAGAAATCACCTTATCCTGATACACCCCATTATTGCTGAAATGATATTCAACTTATAGAGTCTTTTTGCCTATGTGTTCAGAGACAACACACTATGAATGATAAATTTCAAATACCTGGAAATATATTAGTCTGCCATGTCAAAGAAAGATCATACCATTAGGTTGAAATTCATTTCAGCATTGGTGTACATCTGTGTACGTTGTGCTCAGTGTTGCTTTGGGAAGTGGAGGGGGGAAGGAAAAAGAAAAAGTCAACATAGGGTACCTACAATTAAAGTATTTATGAATTATAGAGAAACAAAAATAATTTGTAAAGATTCATGGTCAAATGATTCTCATCTAGTATGTATGTAAACAAAACCTATAAGTCAAACAATCCTTGTTTCCATATTTTATTTCTCCTTCACAAATTTCAGCACAAAAGTAAAAGAGATCCAGTAAGAGTAATGGGTGCATTTTCAGATTTGTGATCCAGAGAGACTCCAGATTGGGCTCCCATCAACAGAGTTGATCAATCCTGAGATTAAGTCAGAGAGGGGGAATGAGAGATACTGGAACAGTCACAGTTCTGTGCAAGGTGTAAAGATGGAGGCATCAGATACACATTCCCACCGTCTCACACATCCTCTCTTACCTTTGCTCTCTACATTTCAAGCCTTAGGTCAAGCATACGCTCCTCCTAAAAATACTCCAGTTCACTTTCCTGTGCCTTGTGTTTGCCACTCTAGATTTGGGTATATCACTCTAGGTTTGTGTATTCTGCTCTGGATTTGTTTATGTGCTCTAGGTTTGTGTATACATTCTAGATTTACATATGCCACTCCAGATTTGTGTATACTGCTCCAGATTTGGGTATCCTGCTCTAGGTTTATGTGCACCGTTCTAAGTTTGTGTATATTACTCGAGGTGTGAGTGCGTAGCTCCAGGTTTGTGTGTACTGCTCTGGATTTGGGTATCCTGTTCTAGGTTTGTTTATACTACTCTATATGAAAATTGATGCAAGTCATCCCCTCACTGGTCTCATCATCCCTAAATAGATATTTTTTTCATTAATATAGAGCCACAATTTAGTACCTGGAAATTAGTTGGTTTCCCATTAATATTTTCCTCAAAAACAATGAGGGGCAACAAAATATTCCGGACTTCATCTTTTTAAAAAAGAGCTCAGGAAGAAAGAGGAATAATTAAATAGGATTTAAACAGCCGAGAATAAGGTAATTTGTGACTTGAAGAGTTTTAATAAGAGTCCTGCTGCCTGAAGCTAGATCAGAGGGAGGGGCCTTAAAAGGGAGACGACAATGGAGAGGAGCTGTACCTGCCTGACGGTGTAAAGAAAGGAAACAATTTAGAAAGGGTGGCAAGGTCATGCTTGAGATGTTAACTGAGGAGCAGAAGAAGAGGAACCGGCCCAGGGACATGAGTACATCCTGGAAAGATCTGATTTTAGCACAGGAGGAACACGTTTTCTAGAAAGATTTAATGCTAGCTAATAATAATGAGAGCCGCAATAATAGTAATAATAGTAGTTACACATCCAGAGAGGCGTTTCTAGGTGCTACAGACAAGTGTCATCCTCTCTGTAACCAACGTGGTAGATAATGGTTTTCACATTGTAGAGAAGACACCGTTTGAGATTCCAGAGCGTAAATGAGCTTCCTGAGGTTTGACATCTCGGACTCAGGAGATGTGCACCGAGCCGCCACCATTCATTACTGCGGTGCGCCAAGTGCCCAGTGCAAATCTGAGGGAGCTGTATTTTCCTGAGGCCCTGGCAGCACGGCTCTGGTTCCCACTCCACTAATGGGAGGTACTCTTGGGATAGCTAAAAGGTATCAGGAAAGCAGATGCCGTTTTTTTCCTTCCTACAGCCCAGTGCATGGTTGGTGGAACATTGTTGATCAAGACTGTGCTTTGACAACAGTCATTCTGATGCAGATGGTTCCTGTTGGGCCGCGGGCACTTCTGGTCATGAGGAGGCCCTCAGGGCAATCCCAGAGCACTGACAGGGAGTTCTGCGTCTGCGCTTGCTCCTTGAGTACTTCCAAGAGTTTTGTCATTGTTTGTTGCTGTGGAATGATTTACCACACATTTAGCAGCTTCACGCCACATGGATTTATTATCCCATAGACTGTGCTGGTCAGGAGTCTGTGCATCCCTTAGCCATGCCCTCTGCTCTGTGCACTGGTCGGCTGTATTCTCATCCTGGGGAAAAGTCTAATGAGGAAGAAGAGTTCAGGATTATCATGTTGACAGCATTACTATTTCCATGAGCTTCAGCTCTCTGTGGCCTTTTATTCTGTTAGCTGGACACCATCCCCAGGCCTGTAGGCCCCCTTCCAGTCCTGAGAGCCGTGTGAAGTTCCTTGTGGGGTAGGCTTCTGCAACACGGCTTCTAATTTCATGGATCCCATGGAGATTCTCCCTCAATGTGCAGGACCGTCTGCTACATAATGTCACGTATGATGGACGTGCTATCCTATCCGCTTTGCACCGTCTGCTGATTAGAAGCAAGTCATAGGTTTTGCCTACAATCAAGTGTTTGGAATGAGATAAAGATGTGGACATCAGAAGTCATCAAACTGTGGGGTTCCCTTAGTGTCTCTAAGGCTGTAAACACCTCTTGCCTTGTGTTAAATTTTTTTCCTGCTTGACTCCCTCTGGGCTTTCAGATTTTCTGATCCAACCTTGACACCAATGGAATCTGAAAAATATTTTATCCCTAGTGAATACTCTATTCAGAAACTTGCAGGTCATTTACAGACCTACACATTAAAAAATGCATAACAATAGGATCATCCTTAAATCCATGAGTTCATGGTAAATAAATTCATTTATTTTGACAAAGCAGGAACAAAAGGTGTTATGTAGTTAGTTTATGCAAATAACTGCAAAACAATAAGTTAACATAAAATAACAGTCAAATAACCATCTTTATTAGGCCAAATTAAACTTTTGGCCTCAAAAGACTATTTTGCCAAAAGATTAAGAAAACATTTTAATTTAAATATATTTTTATCAAAAGAAAATGAACAGAAGTGCATTTGCCTTCAGATACTACATCCATGGACTTTACTAAATTTTATCTGTTCTTCCAATTAAACTCTTCAGTAATATCAGAATATGTCCAGTGAGGTACATTGAACATAAATACAGTGTTGGGTTTGAGCAGATTCTCAATGTAATAGTAAGTTTGATAGAGAAGTAAGTTAAACATTAATATTTTGAATGTTTTTTGGATAGTTAAATTGTTGATTAGGAAATGTTAACAGTCATACCAATACAAAACACACTTAAGAAGTATTATTTTCTAACACCACGTATTAAATATTGAGGATAATTTTATGAGCCATCTTTTTGTTGCCTTACTGAGTGAAGCTCTAGGACTCACACCCCCTATCTGCTCTAATGGTTTAAAACCTACAGTGTTCTGTTGGCAAACATTTTGTCTGAGAGGTTCTAATAGAAATGACTGTGTGTACTTTACATACACATAAGATGAGAACAGTTATTCTCAGTGTCCACACATTAGAGATTTGGAATACTTCTTTTAATCCTTAAAGCCCCAGGATTTTCGTTTCCTATGTGACTTGATGTTGAGTGCGTGGATTTGTTGACAGTTTGGTCGTAGAGAGCCACGGGATGCAGCCAGCGTGGATTTCCTGCAAACCAGGCACTGGTAGAACAAGAACGTGTGGTAAACAGATGACGCAGCAGAGCCTTTTGTGATGACTTGGCCATAAATTGCAGCAAAGGGAACACAAAGTGTATGGATTTGGTTTGCCGTTGTCCTTCATATAAATCCTCCATATGAGGTGATTAACAGATCAGTGCTTTATATGTCCCTTACTTCACTGTTTGAGGTTCTTTATTATGACTCCTGGCAGTGGCTGATTTTGTGTATGTCTATAGGGATGTTTTGTTATTATGACAATTATTTTCTTATTTGAAAAACAAACCGATACATAACCCGAGCTGTTTTATAGCAAGTAAAACATATGCAAGGTCCTTGTTACAACAGGAATATTAAAACAATATTCTTAATTGTAGTTAAAATAACTTGAGTTTTTGAGCAAAGTTCATTTCAACATCAGATTTTACAGTCCCTTTATTTCAAGCAATATAGCTTTATAAGATGAGACAATGAAATCCTTTGTAAGTGTATTTATCATGCTTTCTAAGGAATTTACTGTGTACATGAATTAAAGTAAGAGAATAGTTCTACATAAAACGGCAGCTTGAAGTGATCTTCATGTACAAGGGAAATGTGTGTGTGCATGTGTGTATGTGAATGTGTGCATCTCTGTGTGCATGTGTGCGTTTGTGTGTATGTGAATGTGTCCATCTGTGTGTGCCTGTGCACGTGTGTGCATTTGTGTATGAATTGTGCATCTGTGTGTGCATGTGTGTGCATGCACACACGTGCGTGCATGTGTGTATGTGACTGTGTGCATGTGTGTGTTTGTGTGTTTGTATGTGTGCATGTGTGTACCTGAATGTAATCATCTCTGTGTGCTTGCATGCATGTGTGTATGTGAGTGTGCACGTGTGTGTACATGTGTGTCTGTGTTTGCGTATGTGCGCGTGCATGTGCACACAATGCATGTGTGTGAATGTGCACATCTGTGTGTATATGTGTGCATGTGTGTACGTGGATGTGCTCATCTGTGTGTGTGTGCATGCATGTGCGTGCAGGGGAGTAGTTTAGAAGCTCAGAAGTCCAGCTCCCAGAGCACCTCCATGTGCATACCGCAGCTGTGAGAAAGCTGGCACCGTATTCAGGATGTTTGAATAAGGGTGTTGTAGGGAACATGCCAAGCAGTGTTAAGTGACAAGGGAAAGTTGGATAATTCACATTTCATAGATGAGACTCGTGTTCAGTCAGGCTGAGGTGAGCATCATCCTGTTGTGATGTAACGATGGACATTTGAAGCAAGCTCTTGGTGTCTTTTGAACAAACAAGTCATGCCTTACCTCATGGCGTTCTGGCCCCACGTTTCACAGCAGGAAATGGGCTTCTTGTGCTCATAGGTGAGGCTGTGTTGGGCCCACATCATAGGAGATGTCATGCTGGGTTGGCGCCTGGGGTCACTAGAGACCCATCTCTGGGCGGAGAGCCAGGCCTCTCATCAGGAGGAGGGAAGGAAAGGCATCCAGCATGTCAGCGAGCCACAGATTCCCTCTGCCAGTGTTAGTGAGGAGGGTGACAGGTGCCTGGATTTGGTACAGTCTGCCCTTGGCAACAGTAACACCTGCATCTGGTTTAGTACTGCTTAGGGTGTCCATTTGCCTCTTCTCTCCAGGAAGAGCTGTTTCTGCAGTACAGGCAGGCTTGATGCAGTCAGGGGTAGTCATGGGCTTTCTCATTAAGAATATTTACTGTGATTTTCCCATTTCCTTCTACTGAACATGTCTTTTTTTTCCTTAATCATGCAACGTGTATTTATTTTGTTTTATTTTATTTTATTTATTTTTATTCTTATGTTAATCCCCATACATTACATCATTAGTTTTAGATGAAGTGTTCCATGATTCATTGTTTGCGCATAACAACCAATGCTCCATGCAGAATGTGCCCTCCTCAGTACCCACCACCAGGCTAACCCATCCTCCCACCCCCTCCCCTCTAGAACCCTCAGTTTGTTTTTCAGAGTCCATCATCTCTCATGGTTCGTCTACCCCTCCGATTTCCCCCCCTTCATTCTTCCCCTCCTGCTACCTTCTTCTTCTTCTTCTTTTTTTTTTTTTCTTAACATATATTGCATTATTTGTTTCAGAGGTACAGATCTGAGATTCAACAGTCTTGCACAATTCA
>NW_023270380.1:16993581-17058213 GCF_011800145.1 Mirounga leonina | reverse complement strand
GACCTGCCATTTCCCTGGTTTTCATTTGTGTTTCTGTCTTCTCAGAGCTCTCTGTATCTGCCGTGTGGTGGTGCTGGTGCTGTGTGCTTGTGTGTACCAGATAGTGTGTTTTAAATCCTAGAATACAGCTCCTTCCTTTAAAGGGATTTTCACCTGTTTTTGGCAGGTAGCGGGCATCAACCATCTGGGACCATGTGAATTTCCTTTGAGTGGTTGAATTTTTCTAGAACACCCAGCTGATTAATTACTTTCAGTTCCTGGTCGAATCCCAGTTCTCAGAACAAGAAGTTGGTCCGTGTGCCCAACTTGACCTATCTGGCCATATGCACCATGGTCTGCTTCACAGGTGTCTATTCAGCCGTGTGAGGTTGTCTGTGGTCGTGCTGTATCTAGAGATAGTGAAATGTCCTCAGGAGGAAAACAGCCTCATGTTGGATCCACTTTTCTGGGTTCCTCTCTTCTCTATGTTGGCCTAGTGGCTCTGGCCCACATGGTCTTCTCCTGTCCGCCTGCCTTGGGTGTGTGTGCGTGCACACATGTGTACATGTATGCACACACCCAATATATAGTCTTGGCGAGCTTTTCCTGGTAGCAGAATCTTGACTTTGAAAATATGAACACTTAGACCTAGAAAAATAAAATAACTTGCTCCTAAGGGCATACATGATTATGATAGCTGGGGACCTAGAATTTGTTCTAGCTTCTGTGGTTCTTGTCCTGATCAGAAGACCACTTGGTCCACGCGTCACTTGCTGTGGATGGGGGAAGCTGTGGCATGGGGCCCGCAGACAAGTCCAGCACCAGGGGCAGGGAGAGAGGGGTGTGGACTGTGCTGTGTCAGGCTCGCGGGGGCAGAGGACAGGGGTGTGGACCGTGCTGTGTCAGGCTCACAGGGGCAGGGAGACAGGGGTGTGGACCGCACTGTGTCAGGCTCGGCAGTCATGTCACCATATCACCCTGTGGCCAGATCCCGCTGCGACTCGTGCCGACAGCCTCTCTTCCCTGGTTCCCCAGATACCCAGTCAAGCCTGTGGACAGTCCAGCAGGAATTGTCAGTAATGAATTCCTGCATCACACAGACCGAGTCCGTGGCAGAGCTGAGATTAAGAACCTCAGGGATTTGCCAGTATCTGCATCGACCTGGGAGTTTGTGAAGAATGTGTCAAAATGCTTGGGTTAAAAATAAAAGGGAAATAAGGATCAATCATCATCCCCACAACAAAAACAAGAAATGTGCTTCAAATATAGGAAGACAAGCTCTAACGGCCGATTTATTAAATATCTAGTTAGATGAATTAACTGTCTCTTAGACCCTGACGTAACTCACCAGCTCGTCACCTGCCGCGGGAGTCTGTGGTGGCGCGCGGAAGACGTTTCGTTTGGGCTGCGGAGATCTCGTAACGTGATACAAGTTTATCTGCTGAACCTTGATGTTTATTACCCACAGAGTCTTCAGTACCGTCTGGTTCGCGTTCATTTAGAGTCACAGCTGGCCGTGTGCTTAAACGAAACGTGCGCCTGCCAGGAGCTGCAGAGGACCGGGTCTCCACAGTGACGGCACCCACCCTGACACCACAGACGCTTCGGCTCCGCATCCTTTCCTCAGAGCTGTGTTTTCAGTGACACGTAGTTCACAAGCCAGGGAGTGAACGTGGCTGTCCGCAGGGAGTGGACACCGTATGGCAGGTTATTTTGGGTGACTTTCCTCGACAGGAAGATACAGTCAGGGACCGCACAGGGCGGGGGCGATGGGGCGTCAGTGGGACACAGCGCTGTGGGAGCACTGCCCCGCTGTGAGCTGCTGTGAGGCACTCCCCGTCTTCCCACACAGGGTGATGCTGTTTTCTAAGCGGTTTGCCGCTGAAAGCCAGATGACTTTGGGAGAGTGCTTAACCGGATTGCAGCGCGGTGTCCTCACTCTCAAACTCCTGACAGTGGACTCGTGGGAATGCAAAGTGGTCTCAGACTGTACGGATTGTATACTTTGTACATTGAAGGAGTGGGACTCAGTGGGTACTAATAGAAAATAGTTTCATTCTTTTCTTTCCTATATCCGTCATTAACCATGCTGTAGGGCTGATTTTTCCTTCTGTCTCGGTTGAAATCAATTTTTTCCTGATCATTCCTAGGTAATAAAATAATGTGTTTATCTGTTTGAGATTCCCAAACCGTTTCGTCCCCAGAACTAAATGTCCAGCTGTTCAGGTTTCACCTTCTGCTCTGGGCGGGCCTGCCCCAGGCTGGCTGCTGGGTGGGGACGGGGACAAAGGCTGGAGGCTGGCTCCGTGCCCCCCACCACCACTGAGAGTTGAAGCCGTAGTGACCTCCTGCTGCTGTTGGGCGGCCTGTGGACTGTGGCAGCCTCGTCTCTCCCAGCTCATGGGTGGTGCTTGTGTACTGGGGAGACCCTCCTGCCATTGCTGCGGATCTCCTCGCTGAGAACCCATTATCTCAGTGGAGCGGCGCGCGTGTTCAGTACCGGATGCTTCAAAGCACCCCACAGAGCTCACAGTCGCTGGGGCCTTCCCGTCTTCCTCGGGAGTGGACCCTCTGCTCTGCTCCAGGCCCCACGTGTGCGTGGCTTGCCCTGATCAGTGCTGGACCGGAGCCTTCACCCCAGCCGTGACGTCACTACTGTGCTGTCGAGAAGCTGGTCATCGCTAAGGGTTTGTCGAGACGACTCAGACATCCATTCACGTTGTCACCTGAGTTTGAAGATACGCGTGTAAAACTCTCCTACTGGTCTTCCTGACATGCTTTCTCCATGTGTGAGTGTCTCAGAGCACGGGACACTCTGACTGCCCTGCTCGGCCCTCCCAGCTCCTTCGTAAGTCTGCTTCGGCACACGAACTGTGCAGGCCGGCCCTCCACTGAGCTGTGCCACATGCTGGCTCGGGAATTTCACACCTCCCTTTGTACCCCGGGACCTGGGGGGCTGTGCTCTTGTGACCCCTAGCCAAACGGAGGCCACCAAAGTTTAGCTTGCTCTTGAAACTGCACACTATTTAACAGCTTTCAAAGTGTTCTTGCCAGAATATTTCATGTGTGTTTTCTTGGAATCACTCCTGACATTCTATGGAATAATGTGGCTTTCTAGAGAGTACTATTCTGAGACCAAAAAATCTGAGAAGTTTTCACTCATGTCAAATTTCCTCTTTAAGTGCTTTCTACTCTGACAAAGCCATGTTGTTAATATTATATACAGTGGTGAACAACATTAATTTAGGGTGTATCTTTAGCTCAGAACACCCAGATATTGTAGAAAAATGAATTCAAGAGAAGATAGCCTTTCCAAAATCACATACCCCTTCCTCCCCACACACAGACACCTTGCAGAAGATTAATACATACATTTATTTATTCCCTCAGAACTAGTTGAGTTTTTACTATATGTTCTACAAAGAATAAGGAGCTAGACATGACTTTTAAGCATCCTAGGAGTCATATAAGTAGTATAGGAAGACTGGTAAAAAATGTTTTAGTATAGTGCCACATACTGGGCTTTAATGATACTTCACCGAGAATGTCCCGGAAAGTAGGGCGTGTGCCCTCCCACTGAATTACTATAATCACCACGTAACATACATAGCGCTGTGGTCTCAGTGACACGTTAAGAAATGCAAATTCAAGGAGGACCAGCAGCTGCCAAAGTTTCATTATGAGCAAGTTTTGGTAGAAGGATACGATTGCTGTTAGCAAAGGAAATAGACCTAAATTTGAGGAAATTAGCCCTAAAGTCAAGGAAAATCTTTGTTTTTTTAAAAAGATTTATTATTTGAGAGAGAGAGAGTGAGAGAGAGAGCATGAGCATGTGTGTGAACAGCAAAGGGAGAGAATCCCAAGCAGGCCCCACACTCAGTGGCCCTGAGATCACGACCTGAGCCGACACTGAGAGTCAGACACTCAACCGACTGAGCCACCCAGACAGCCCTATAATTGAGGAAAATCTTCGTTTTAAATTGAGTAGGTATTCACCCAAAGATCAAGGATTTCCATGCCCAGGCGAAGTGTGGGTGAGGCTAGGAAGTGACAGACCCTTGTGAAGATCAGGACATGTGGTGGGACAGGCTGAGAAGAAATTTTGCTCGGGAAGAAGTGGGTGCTTCTGGGCTGTGAAACAAACTGCAACAAAACAGGCATCATGTTCATGTACATCAGCAGTTGTTCTGGGAGAGGTTTAGCTTATGGGGACATTCTTGAGATGCGATCCATGTGGCAGGCTTCGATCACGGGGCCTGTGTTCCTGACACTGGAGTGTAGGGCCGGGGACACATGACTTGCCTGGGGCGCGATAGTCCTGCACCAGGATGAGAAGGCCTGACGCAGATTTCACCCTTCTCCTCAGACATCCTTGTCACAAACATGTTTGTTTATCTCAGTCTAGAATCCAGCTCCTCAGTTTACATCATTCTAATATATACTTTTTCAGGATTGTGACTTCAGTGTAAATAAAGAGAAACCACAGTTTATTTTTGTGGCTCTTTAGAAGAGGTTCTCCACCCCCCCCACCCCCCCAGTTTCAGAAGATCACATCGCTGATGGTGGTGCTGGCTGTCATGTTTACTTGCCTGACTTGCTGATGTAATGGGTGGGCATGTCTTACCGTGATTCTCTGTGTAGGGTGAACGAAGACTCATTTATTGTGACTTCTAAGGTAATTATATTTGAGTATATATTATTGTAGTTAATCTCCTTTATTTCTTCTTAGAATAATGGTTGGAGCTAATTTTGACCATTGTATTGATTTATTTTTATGTCTTATGTAACATACACAACTCTTTCAGAATTTTATTTCAGAATAATAGAGGAGGTATTACAAATACTTCTTAGAAAAAAGGCTATTGGGCTGGGTCAGGGTGGGCTGCAGACATCTGCACCTGGGTGGCTCAGTCAGTAGAGCATCTGACTTTTGATCTCAGGTCTTGACCTCAGGGTTGTGAGTTCAAGCCCCAATTTGGGCATGGAGCCGACTTAAAATAAAAATGGGTGTTGGATGTGATAATGAGAACCATGGATATGTTCTCAACACTGATAAAATGAAAGGTAGCCCGTGTATAGCTCAATCCTTTCTCCTTTACAAAGAGAGCTCTACAAAGGATTTCTTCAGAGAAGCAAAGTGCCCAATTAATATGCTCTGCTTCCAGAACTTCCTTGAAATTAGGAGAGTATATAATACAATTATGGCCAAAAATATGGTCAATAACCATTGGTTGAGGAAAAAATTAGTATTTTTAAGGGCTTTAGATAGGTCCACATACTCCTTTTACTTTTTTTTTCTTTCTTTCTTTCTTTTTTTTTTTTTACTTCTTTCTCATTCTTCCTGGCTGCAACACAGATATATTGCTTATTACAATTATAGCAAACATCCAAGATCAGCCACATAATTTGCAGGACCTGGTGCAAATGAAAATGTAGGCCCCCCCATTCAAAAAGCAGGGGTAAAATATATGGATAAATCTAGAAAATTTCCTTTAAAGTATTTCATTACTTTAGTGTGTAAGAGCCTTAGTACTATACAGAAGTAACAATATCATGGCAGAAAAATATTGCAAATGGCATAAAATATTTTCATCCATATATTTATAGAACACAAAAAATAATAATTTATTAATATATTATTTGATTATCATAAGATTTTTTGTCTCATTTTTCTGCATGTCTATTCATTATGTCATCAAAATATATACTTCTAGCAATTTCATTTTTAAACAGTATGGTTGAAAATAATACCAATTTATCTTGGCAAATGCAAGATCATAAATAATTATTAATAATTTTTAATTTCAAGAAAGGTCTTTCCGTTGATGCCATCGTTACTGCAGCTGTTAATTGTATTTTATAGGACATGAAAACTTTGTAATAGTTTTCTGCTCAATTATTTCAGAATAATAATTTTAGTACATCTATTGCTGATGACTCTTACGGGACTCCCCCACCCCCCAAATACTTAACTCTTCCAACAAATTACTTTTTTGTAAGTCTGCATTTAATTGTAACTTTCTACAATGGCATTTCATTATTCTCTCTAACATATACTGTACCTTGAGACCACCAGGCGGCCGGCTGATCTGCTTGGCACAGGATCTGTGTGTAGGTCTCCCCACCTGAAGGCCAGAGCGTGGGCGCGCACATGCTGCCCCCTAAGTATCTGGTCTGTCCGTGCACCTGCTGTGTTCTCCGGTGGACTTCAGGTACAAGAACAGAATCTCTTCTGAGAGTAGGGCTTTGTGTTACTACACAGGTCTCATGCCTAGGAAGTCAGCCCTGCAGATATCTTAAAAGCATGATGGGGGCACCTGGGTGGCTTATTTTGTTAAGCACCTGCCTTCAGCTCAGGTCATGATCCCGGAGTCCCAGGATTGAGCCCCACATCGGGCTCCCCACATGGGGAGTCTGCTTCTCCCTCTGCCCTTCACCCTGCTCATGCACACTCTCTCTCTCAATTAAATAAATATATATATTTTTAAATGCATGATGGGAAGGGGAATAAGCCCATGCTAGGAATAATGGAGAGAGAGAGAAAGTAGGATCCAGGGTCCTTGACATAAAAATGGAGTCACCATACAACTCTTCACAGCCCACTCTTGACATCTTACGAGGTTGTAAACAAACAAGCAAATAAATACTTACCTGATTAAATCATTTGGCGGGGGGAGGGGGGTATTCTGTTTTGGCATCTAAGTGCGTTCATGAATACAGAATTAGTTCCCCAGGAAAGGGTTGTGTCTGGTAACAGAATTAAATATATGGAAGTGCAGTCTGGAAGAGGGTGGGCTGCAGACATCTGCAAACCTTGATATGAAGCGCTCATGTGCTGATCACCTTTGTGATGAATGGGCAGACCCGTCAAACATTCCAAGCGAGCTTTCGCATCCGGACTATTGAGCAGGATCCCTCATCCTGACCGAACTGAAGGAGCAAGAGAAACAGAAAATCAGACTTGCTTTCTTGTTCATCTTACTGCTTCCATTGAAGGCCTCCTTGACAGGGAAGGTAGCATGAATGAGGCTCAGTCCCTTTGCAAGATGAGGAAAAGGCTTAGGCAGGCTGTGACAGACAATGCACATTCCCGATGCGTGTAAACAGCCCTGATTCAAAGAATGTGGCCCTTGCGTGCCTCAGGGAAGGGGCTCTAAGGAGCTGTAAAGAGACAGCCTTACCATGAGGTAAGGGTAGGATCTCAAGCACGTTCTGTTAAATTTCCTCTGCCTGAATGTGACATTGCAGCCCAAATCCGATGAAAGATGAGGTCTCCCCAGTTAGATGTTACCATGCTGGATTCCTTCAAGAGAAGGTCAATTTCCTTAAGGGCTAGTGAGGTGTGTAGACAGAAGAATGCATCAGGAAGACAGAATCCTGTATGGTTACTCAGCACAGCCGTTGCTGGGAGGTAAACGGTAGGACATTTACAGTGTTTCTCAGGAAATTGCATCACCAGAGAAAACCTGAAAATTGGTAGTGATAATTTGCAAACCTTAAATTCCTAGAGAAATCTCCAGAATGCTGAACTCAGTGCACAGGGAAGAAGTCTGGGAAAATAAAAATATTACTATAGAACACCAAACCTTGTAAGATTTCTAACATTTATATATAACCACCGTTTTTTGATTCCAATTTGAGGGAGAAACGTGGTTTGTAAGAAATCAATTTTGTCAACAACATTGGAGAATATTGAAATAGAAAATAGGTGCCTCAGGCATGAATTTGCATCAGGGTAAACCTGAGAGGTTCTGGTTTCAGTGAACTTTGAACAAGGAACATGGAGAAAATGACAGACCTGAGGTAGAAGAGAATGTATGATTTTTATGCTATTTGATGTCATTTTATATTTGCTGTTTTAGTTTTTTTCTATTTTTAAGGGAATTTTTATTTTGTTTTACTTTGCCTATTCATTTTAAATAAGAAGGAATTAATTATCAAACTAACACCATGAAATAAATGGATTTGGTACACAAAAAACGATCCATGGAATATTGAAAAGAATCTGTTATCTTGATGCAACAAATAATGGGGAAAAGGGATAGTATATGTCACTTAGATTCTTCCTATATAATTTTAATGATATTTTGATTGTCAGGTTAGTTTTCTTTTCTTTTTTTATTAGGGGATACCAATAATCAAAACATACCTTTATAGTGTGTGTGTGTGTGTGTGCATATATACACACACATATATACACACACACACATATATATATATATACTTAAAACATACCTTTTGAGTATACCTTGAGTATATACCTTTTTAGACTAACCCCTAATCTGAATTTTAGTCTTCACTCTGATTTTCTTTCACCTATGCAATTTTAGTTAACAAAGCCAAGGATAATATTGCCTCTACTCCATCCTGTTAATCAGTATAAATCCTGGAAATAAAATGACTTGGTCCTCACAGTGTAGCCAGGGAGAAGGATGGTGTGGGTCACCATCTATCCTGCAGCACAGGGAGGGGAGACAAGAAGAAAGGCCTTTCTTAGCACACCAGCTTTATTGGATAGATACAGATCGATCAGAAGTGTGCTGACTGGCCCTTCTGAGATCAGAAAAGACTTTAAAAGGCAGCTTCTGTCCCTCCACAGAAACGTCGAGAAAACAAGCAGACTCTTCCACAACCAACTCTATCAGAACTCTGGAAAACAGTCAGAGGTTTTCAGCATCCAGGTGAATGCTGAATTAAGACAAGTGCCATTTCAAAATGGTAGGAAGGCTTTGGAGTGGCCCTCTTACTTGTGTTGCCCAAGCCCCTCTCTGTCATGGCAGAGACAGTGTTTGCAGAGACAAGCCTCTACTCCTGGTTCTTGTTCGGGAGGAAGAGAAAAAGACCCCATTTGTGAAAAATTGTGTATGTCTGTTCTAACGTGTGTGGGACTACACGAAGAAATTTGCAAGGTGCTTGACTCTGTTTTGCCAAACTCTGAAGTTAGGCTGGAAAAACCATGGCATTTTGAAAATGCAACAAGGTGAAGTAACCCCTGTAAATTTCAGAAGCAAAATATTGCCATTGAGTTGTGCAAGGGAGTGCCTGACACCTGGGAGGAAAAGCTGGGAGAGTTTGGGAAATCAGGACTTCCAAAAGCATCCTTGTATATGGGGGAATTTAGAAAGCTGTGCACATGACTAGAACAAGACTCATGCTCAGAAAATACCCAAAAATCTTAAATGTTCACTTTGGGCTGCTGCCTAGGCTCTGTGCCAGGCTGGCCAAGTGTTGGACAGTCCAGCATAGAGCCGGTCTGCAAAGAGAGAGGGGTGTTTGGTTGTGCTGTTTTTCTTTCTTTCTTTCTTTTGTTGCTGTTTGGTGTATGCTTGTGTTTCTGTTGTATTTCTTGTTGTTATTTTATTGATTTCTTCTTTTACTTGGTGTCCGAGGAAATCTGTCTAAAGGTAAAGGGATAGAGACTTAAGTGGTCACACAGAAAGAGAAAGGCAGTCTTTGCAGAACTACTTAGGAGATGTCGTTTACAAATGCACTAGTTCAAGCCTTCAGCAGTCAACATCGTGAGGAAGGGGAATCTGATTTCTGCACTTTCCACAATTACCATACTCACATGTCCAGTTTTCATTAACAACGACGACAACAAAAATCACAAGGCACACAAAGAAACTGGAATGTTTGTTCCACTCAGAGCACCAAAATAAACTGATAGAAACCATTCTTTTTTTTTATAATTTTTTTATTCCTATGTTAATCCCCATACATTACATCATTAGTTTTAGATATAGTGTTCCATGATTCATTGCTTGTGCATAACACCCAGTGCTCCATGCAGAACATGCCCTCCTCAATAACCATAACCAGGCTAACCCATCCTCCCAGCCCCGTCCCCTCTGGAACCCTCAGTTTGTTTCTCAGAGTCCATCGTCTCTCATGGTTCGTCCACCCCTCCGATTTCCCCCCCTTCGTTCTTCCCCTCCCGCTATCTTCTTCTTTTTTTTTTTCCTTAATATATATTGCATTATTTGTTTCAGAGGTACAGATCTGAGATTCAACAGTCTTGCACAATTCACAGCGCTTACCAGAACACATACCCTCCCCAGTGTCTATCACCCAGCCACCCCATCCCTCCCACCCCCCACCACTCCAGCAACCCTCAGTTTGTTTCCTGAGATTAAAAATTCCTCATATCAGTGAGGTCATATGATACATGTCTTTCTCTGTTTGACTTATTTCACTCAGAAAAACACCCTCCAGTTCCATCCATGTCAATGCAAATGGCAAGATCTCATTCCTTTTGATGGCTGCATAATATTCCATTGTATATATATACCACCTCTTCTTGATCCATTCATCTGTCGATAGACATCTTGGCTCTTTCCACAGTTTGGCTATTATGGACATTGCTGCTATAAACATCGGGGTGCACGTACCCTTTCGGATCCCTACTTTTGTATCTTTGGGGTAAATACCCAGTAGTGCAATTGCTGGATCATATGGTAGCTCTATTTTCAACTTTTTGAGGAACCTCCATACTGTTTTACAGAGTGGCTGCACCAGCTTGCATTCCCACCAACAGTGTAGGAGGGTTCCCCTTTCTCTGCATCCCTGCCAACATCTGTCGTTTCCTGACTTGTTAATTTTAGCCCTTCTGACTGGTGTGAGGTGGTATCTCACTGAGGTTTTGATTTGGATTTCCCTGATGCCAAGCAATATTGAGCACTTTTTCATGTGTCTGTTGGCTATTTGGATGTCCTCTTTGGAAAAATGTCTGTTCATGTCTTCTGCCCATTTCTTGATTGGATTCTTTGTTCTTTGGGTGTTGAGTTTGATAAGTTCTTTATAGATTTTGGATACTAGCCCTTTATCTGATATGTCATTTTAAATATCTTCTCCCATTCTGTCGGTTGTCTTTTGGTTTTGTTGACTGTTTCCTTTGCTTTGCAAAAGCTTTTTATCTTGATGAAGTCCCAATAGTTCATTTTTGCCCTTGCTTCCCTTGCCTTTGGCGATGTTTCTAGGAAGAAGTTGCTTCGGCTGAGGTCAAAGAGGTTGCTGCCTGTGTTCTCCTTTAGGATTTTGATGGAATCCTTCTCACATTTAGGTCTTTCAACCATTTGGAGTCTATTTTTGTGTGTGGTGTAAGGAAATGGTCCAGTTTCATTCTTCTGCATGTGGCTATCCAATTTTCCCAACACCATTTGTTGAAGACACTGTCTTTTTTCCACTGGACATGCTTTCCTACTTTGTTAAAGATTAGTTGAGCATAGAGTTGAGGGTCCATTTCTGGGCTCTCTATTCTGTTCCATTGATCTATGTGTCTGTTTTTGTGCCAGTACCATACTGTCTTGATGATGACAGCTTTGTGATAGAGCTGGAAGTCCGGAATTGTGATGCCGCCAGCTTTGATTTTCTTTTTCAACATTCCTCTGGCTATGCAGGGTCTTTTCTGGTTCCATACAAGTTTTAGGATTATTTGTTCCATTTCTTTGAAAAAAGTGGATGGTATTTTGATGGGGATTGCATTGAATGTGTAGATTGCTCTAGGTAGCATTGACATCTTCCCAATATTTGTTCTTCCAATCCATGAGCATGGAACGTTTTTCCATTTCTTTGTGTCTTCCTCAATTTCTTTCATGAGTATTTTATGGTTTTCTGAGTACAGATCCTTTGCCTCTTTGGTTAGATTTATTCCTAGGTATCTTATGGTTTTGGGTGCAATTGTAAATGGGATCGACTCCTTAATTTCTCATTCTTATGTCTTGTTGTTGGTGTATAGGAATTCCACTGACTTCTGTGCATTGATTTTATATCCTGCCACTTGACTGAATTCCTGTATGAGTTCTAGCAGTTTTGGGGTGGAGTCTTTGGGGTTTTCCACATAAAGTATCATATCATCTGCAAAGAGAGTTTGACTTCTTCCTTGCCGATTTGGATGCCTTTGATTTCTTTTGTTGTCTGATTGCTGTGGCTAGGACTTCTAATACTATGTTGAATAGCAGTGGTGATAGTGGACATCCCTTCCGCGTTCCTGACCTTAGGGGGAAAGCTCTCAGTTTTTCCCCATTGAGAATGATATTTGCTGTAGGTTTTTCATAGATGTCTTTTATGATATTGAAGTATACAGCCTCTATGCCTATACTCTGAAGAGTTTTGATCAAGAAAGGATGCTGTACTTTGTCAAATGCTTTTTCTGCATCTATTGAGGGGATCATATGATTCTTGTTCTTTCTTTTGTTAATGTATCTTGTTGATTGATTTGCAGATGTTGAACCAACCTTGCAGCCCAGGGATAAATCCCACTTTGTCGTGGTGAATAATCCTTTTGGGGTACTGTTGGATCCTATTGGCTAGTATTTTGGTGAGAATTTTTGCATCCATGTTCATCAGGGATATTGGTCTATAATTCTCCTTTTGATGGGGTCTCTGTCTGGTTTTGGGATCAAGGTAATGGTGGCCTCATAAAATGAGTTTGGAAGTTTTCCTTCCATTTCTATTTTTTGGAACAGTTTCAGAAGAATAGGTATTCATTCTTCTTGAAATGTTTGGCAGAATTCCCCTGGGAAGCCCTCTGGCCCTGGGCTTTTGTTTGTTGGGAGATTTTTGATGACTGCTTCAATTTCCTTAGTGGTTATAGGTCTGTTCAGGTTTTCTGTTTCTTCCTGGTTCAGTTTTGGTACTTGATACATCTCTAGGAATGCATCCATGTCTTCCAGGTTATCTAATTTGCTGGCATAGAGTTGCTCATAATACGTTCTTATAATTGTTTGTATTTCTTTGGTGTTGGTTGTGATCTCTCCTCTTTCATTCATGATTTTGTTGATTTGGGTCATTTCTCTTCTCTTTTTGATAAGTCTGGCCAGGGGTTGATCAATCTTGTTAATTCTTTCAAAGAACCAGCTCCTAGTTTCGTTGATCTGTTCTACTGTTCTTTTAGTTTCTATTTCATTGATTTCTGCTCTCATCTTTATTATTCCTATTCTCCTGCTGGGTTTAGGCTTTATTTGCTGTTCTTTCTCCAGCTCCTTTAGGTGTAGAGTTAGGTTGTGTACTTGGGACCTTTCTTGTTTCTTGAGAAAGGCTTGTATTGCTATATACTTTCCTCTTAGGACTGCCTTTGCTGCATCCCAAAGATTTTGAATAGTTGTGTTTTCATTTTCATTGGTTTCCATGAATTTTTTTTTTCTTCTTTAATTTCCTGGTTGACCCATTCATTCCTTAGTAGGATGCTCTTTAGCCTCCGTGTATTTGAGTTCTTTCCGACTTTCCTCTTGTGATTGAGTTCTAGTTTCAAAGCATTGTGGTCTGAAAATAGGCAGGGAATGATCCCAATCTTTAGGTACTGGTTGAGACCTGATATATGACCTAGGATGTGATCGATTCTGGAGAATGTTCCATGGGCCCTAGAGAAGAATGTGTATTCTGTTGCTTTGGGATGGAACGTTCTGAATATATTTGTGAAGTCCATTTGGTCCAGTGTGTCATTTAAAGTCTTTATTTCCTTGTTGATCTTTTGCTTAGACTATCTGTCCATTCCAGTGAGGGGGGTGTTCAAGTCCCCCACTATTATTGTATTGTTGTCGATGTGTTTCTTTGCTTTTGTTATTAATTGCCTTATATAATTGGCTGCTCCCATGTTAGGGGCATAGATATTTACAATTGTTAGATCTTCTTGTTGGATAGACCCTTTAAGTAGGATATAGTGTCCTTCCTCATTTTTTATTTTAGTCTTTGGTTTAAAATCTAATTTGTCTGATACAAGAATTGCCACCCCAGCTTTGTTTTGGTGTCCATTAGCATGGTAAATCGTTTTCCACCCCTTCACTTTCAATGTGGCGGTGTCTTTGGGTCTAAAATGAGTCTCTTGTAGACAGCATATCGATGGGTCTTGTTTTTTAATCCAGTCTGATAGCCTGTGTCTTTTGATTGGGGCATTTAACCCATTTACATTCAGGGTAACTATTGAAAGATAGGAATTTAGTGCCATTGTATTGCCTGTAAGGTGACTGTTACTGTATATTGTCTGTGTTCCTTTCTGGTCTATGTTGCTTTTAGGCTCTCTCTTTGCTTAGAGGACCCCTTTCAAGATTTCCTGTAGGGCTGGTTTCGTGTTTGAAAATTCCTTTAGTTTTTGTTTGTCCTCAAAGCTTTTTCTCTCTCCTTCCATTTTCAATGACAGCCTAGCTGGATAGAGTATTCTTGGCTGCGTATTTTTCTCCTTTAGTGCTCTGAATATATCCTGCCAGTCCTTTCTGGCCTGCCAGGTCTCTGTGGATCGGTCTGTTGCCAATGTAATGTTTCTACCATTGTAGGTTACATATCTCTTCTCCCGAGCTGCTTTCAGGATTTTCTCTTTATCTCTGAGACTCGTAAGGTTTACTATTAGATGTCAGGGTGTTGACCTATTTTTATTGATTTTGAGAGGGGTTCTCTGTGCTTCCTGGATATTGATGCCTGTTTCCTTCCCCAAATTAGGGAAGTTCTCTGCTATAATTTGCTCCATTATACCTTCTGCCCCTCTCTCTCTTTCTTCTTCTTCTGGGATCCCAATTATTCTAACGTTGTGTCATCTTATGGTATCACTTATCTCTTGAATTCTGCCCTCGTGATCCAGTAGTTGTTTATCTCTCTTTTTCTCAGCTTCTTTATTTTCCATCATTTGGTCTTCTATACCACTGATTCTTCCTTCTGCCTCATTTATCCTAGCAGTTAGTGCACCCATATTTGATTGCACCTCATTAATAGCCTTTTTGATTTTGACTTGGTTAGATTTTAGTTCTTTTACTTCTCCAGAAAGGGTTTCTGTAATAACTTCCATGCTTTTTTCAAGCCCAGCTACTATCTTTATAGTGATGATTCTGAACTCTAGATCTGACATTGTACTAATGTCTGTATTGAGTAGGTCCCTGGCTGTCGGTACTACCTCTTGTTCTTTTTGTTGAGGTGATTTTTTCCGTCTTGTCATTTTGTCCAGA
Organism: Mirounga leonina; assembly: GCF_011800145.1. Classification (NCBI taxonomy): domain Eukaryota; kingdom Metazoa; phylum Chordata; class Mammalia; order Carnivora; family Phocidae; genus Mirounga; species Mirounga leonina. Next base: position 17,043,304 of record NW_023270380.1, on the reverse strand, counting down.
GGAGAATAGATTAATGAGAGAACAAAATGCTAACAGGGTAACAGTGTTCCCAGGAAATATATTCTAAACAAATCAGAAAAGACCTGAAGCAGTGGGAAAAGAAAGGGAAAGAGAGAAAAAAGATAAAGGAAAAAAAAAAAAAAAGAAAAAGATAAAGATAAAAACAAAAACAGAACAACAAAAAAAAACAGAATGTGATCAAATATGATCAGGCTGGTATATAGATCAGTGCCACACACTGGATTTTGTGTGTATTTTGGTCTGTTAGAAGAAAGTGACTCCCAAAATTTTAAAGAAAGAAAAACTTATATATATACAAAAATAAGGGTTGATATGATGAAGGGATGGAATAAGACTGTAAAGATGAAAATTATAAAAAATTTTATAAAAGGAATTGATAAGTTGTTTGAAAAAGGAAAAAAGAGGATTTAAAAAAATGGAAAAAATAAGGGAGTGAATGTGATCAGGCAGGGGAGTAGAAAAAAAACCATAGGGCGCCTGGGTGGCTCAGTTGGTTAAGCGACTGCCTTCGGCTCAGGTCATGATCCTGGAGTCCCTGGATCAAGTTCCGCATCGGGCTCCCTGCTCGGCAGGGAGTCTGCTTCTCCCTCTGACCCTCCTCCCTCTCATGTGCTTGCTCTCTCTCATTCTCGCTCTCTCAAATAAATAAATAAATAAATCTTAAAAAAAAAAAAAGAAAAAGAAAACCATATAGTAGAGATTTAGGGTATATTTTGATGTGTTAGGAGAAACTATCTCAAAATTTTAAAGAGAGAACAACTTATATATATATGCCAAAAATACAGGTAACTACTATGAAGGGATAGAATATGACTCTAAAAATGAAAAATAAAAATGAAAAATAAAAATTTTTTTTTAAAAGAGATTGATAAGATGTTGGTTGAAAAAGGGAAAAAGAAAAATTCAAAAAAAAAAGAAAAGACAGTTAAAAAAAATTTAACTTTCCAAGACTACAGAATCATGGTAAAAAAGCCATGAATTCTATGTTCATTATTCCCCTAGCACTGGAGTTCTGCCATTCTCATTGATCGGTAAACTTGGTCTTGGCTGGCTGTTCTGGCTGATCTTCTGGGGGAGGGGCCTGTTACCATGGTTTCCAAAAGTCTTTGCTGGAGGCTCAATTGCCCTGCCCAGTCCAGGCTAAGTAATCTGCTCGGGTTTGCTCTCAGGAGCTTTTGTTCCCTGCAAGCTTTTCATACAGCTTTGGAGGCGGAGAGTGAGAATGGCGGCCTCCCAATCTCCGCCCCGGAGGAGCCGAGAACTCGGGGCCCCGCTCCTCAGTGAGCCCCCAGAGAAAAGCCGTCAGTCACTGCCGTCTCCCCGGTCTCCGGCTGCACTCCGTGCTCACCCGGCCTGTGACCGCGCATTTCTATCTCTGGCACCCGACCCCGGGTGGAGTCTCCAAACCCAGCAGATCCCTGCGGTGCGCTCCCGTGCGGCTCCTCCCAGGGGAGGAAGGTGAGTCTCCCTGGATCTGCCGCTTGTTGGGTCCCTGCTGGAGGAGCAGTGGCCCGACTGTGCCGCGGATCACGGTTTATGGCCACCCCGAGCTGAGAGCCCACGCCTGGTCTCCGCCTCTGCAGCCGGCTTCCCTGCTCCGTTACCTGGGAGCTCTGCCACACTCAGGCACCCCCGGTCTTTCTCTGACCCCGAGGGTCCTGAGACCACACTGTCCCACGGGGGTTCCATGCCCCGCTTAGCCACCAGAGTGTCCTCCCTCAGCAGAGCCGACTTCTAAAAGTTCCGATTTTGTGCCCCGGGGCTCTATCACTTGCCAGAAGCGGCTGACGGAGGCCCCTCCCCCGCCGTCTATCCTCCCGAATATCGCCTCGGATTCACTTCTCCGCACGTCCTACCTTCCAGAAAGTGGTCACTTTTCTGTTCAGAGAGTTGTTGCTCTTCTTTTCTTTGATCTCCTGTTGAGTTTGTAGGTGTTCAGAATGGCTTGACCCCTGTCCAGCTGAATTCCTGAGAGGAGACAAAATCCAGGTCTCCTACTCCTCCGCCATCTTGCATCGCCAATAGAAACCATTCTTAAGAAAGTGCAGACACTGGATTTAACTGACAAAATATTCTGTAAAAATTCTTAAATATTCTCACACAGCTAAATGAATGGGTGGACAGAAAATCAAAGAAAATCATGAAAACAATGTATAACAAAAAATATAAGAAATCAAAATTATAAACTAAACAGATTATCATGCTGAAAAGTACAATAGCTGCAATGGACAGCTGCCTGTAGAAATTCAGCAGCAGTTTCAAGCAAGTTGAGAAAAAGTTATGATACACAAGAAGCAAATAAGTAGCAAAACAACAGAAGTCTTTTTTTTTTTTTTTAAGATTTTATTTATTTATTTGAGAGAGAGAGAATGAGAGACAGAGAGCATGAGAAGGAGGAAGGTCAGAGGGAGAAGCAGACTCCCTGCCGAGCAGGGAGCCCGATGCGGGACTTGATCCCGGGACTCCAGGATCATGACCTGAGCCGAAGGCAGTCGCCCAACCAACTGAGCCACCCAGGTGCCCCAAGAAGTCTTTTTTAATGATAATTAACTTCAAGTGTAAATGAATTCAACTCTCTAATCCAAAGACAGATTGGCATAATGCCTTTTTTACAAAAGTAAAACTCTTATAAAAAACAAGGGTTAGAGCACCTGGGGGCTAGGTTAGTTGAGCCTCCAACTCTTGGTTTCTGCTCAGGTTGTGATCTCAGGGTCCTGAGATCAAGCCTTCCCCTCCCCCCCATCAGGGCTCAGCCTGGAGTCAGCTTGAAATTCTCTCTGTCCCTCCCCTTTGTCCCTCCCCCCATCCTCTTTGTCTAAAATAAACAAATAAATCTTCAGACAATCAAACAAACAACATAGGGGTACATCTTCATGACCTTGGACTTGGCAGTAGATTCTTAGACATGACACCAAAAGTATAAGCAACAAAAGAAAAGTAGATAAATTGAACTTCATCAAAATTTGAAATTTCAGTGCATCAAAGAACATTTTCAAGAAAATGAACAAACAACCCATTTATAAAATGGGCAAAGAACATGAGTAAAAATTTCTCCAGAGGAGTCATGCAGATGGCCAGTGAGCACTTGCGAAGTCAGCATCGTTCGTCGTTAGGGAAAGGGAAATGAAACCACGTCACATCTACTAGAATGGCTATAGGAAGCAAATGAGCAGGTAATACTTTAACTGGTATCACATACCATAACCATGGGCGTAAAAATGAATCCATTTTCTGTGATGTGGAAATGAAATTAATATCACATTTGACACAAATAGAGAAAGTCTGGAAGGAGAGAATAGGAGAGGTGGATCAGTTAGAAAAAGTCTTATTTTGGAGATGAGATTTTTGATGTCCCAGATTAAATGGCTATTTGATTTTGAGATAGTTGATTATTTCATATTTATTGTCTTTATGAGGCCAGTGTTCTTTATGATGCCCAACCAGTTCCAGGTGAGTGTGCCTTCATCCCTGGCTCGCCCCCATGCTGTTTTGAGGCAAAGGCCCTGTGGATGTATAACGTCTACACTTCCCTACTCTGTCATCTGCAGATATTTGCTCATTTCCCCTTTTAAATCCTTTGCCACTTCCATATCCTCTTTACCTCTTTGTGTGTGTGTGTGTGTGTGTGTGTGTGAGAGAGAGAGAGAGAGAGAGAGATGATTTCAGTGCTAGACAGCCCATCAGGAAGAACTCTGGCCTTGATCCTCAACCTCCTAATCTCTGTGCCTTTCTCCTCCATCCACTGGAGCCACTTTTTTGTCGGGCAGATTCCTTGACCATGTTTTCCCTTGGGTGGGACTGGCCTACAATGAAGTAGGTCACAGAGAGCTTCTGTCCTGTTTTCCATTGGTTCCTGCTTCTTTATCTGTTCTTCAGACTCCAGGGGGACCCAGCCCCTCTGGTTACTCTGCTGTCTCTAGAGTGTCCCCTTCGGTTTGTTCCTGGTTTTGTCCCAGTTTACATCTCGCAAGCATAGCTTCAGCTCTTCTGTTGTAAGTGTCCTCTGTCTCCTCGATCCCTCGTCTTCCTATCAGTTCCAACAGTTCAGCTGTTCCCTGACCCTCAAACTCCGGCCACAAATCCTTCCAGGCAGCATGACTGATTTCCTGTACTTGCTGTGAAAATTTGCAGTCCCATATAAAGCTCATGCTTCTACCTTTGCCAACCACGTCTGCCTCGTTAGGAAATCGGGGGTATTTTCAGCTGTCTCTGCATCAGCTTCCTGCCGTGAGCACAGACTCTCCTCACATTTCTGTCTCCCTCCCCCATGGCCAAGTCATCAGCCGAACTCTGTTAGATGTGTATATTTTGGCTTAATTACCTATTGTACACTCATTACTTAGCCCATTATAATCTACTTTCTCCCCCAACTAATCTAAGGAAACTTCTTACAAGGACCCTAAGAATCACATTCATTTAACTAGTGAGACTCGAGGAACTTATTTCTTAAACCTTTTTTTTTTTTTTTTTTTTAATCCACTAATTTCTGTATCAGGAGTACTGTTGACTCAAGGCTGACATCTCTGGCCGCGTGACTACAGTGTTTCCATCCATGTAGCTGGGACATAGTCCATCCCATGCCACATTAGAGGACTCCCCCAAATCTCAGCAGGCAACACCATTCCTTGTACTTGACCCCACTCTCAATTCCATGTTGAGCTGTGCCGTCCTTTACTAAAATTCCGCTTTGTTTTGTTTCCAGAGGACCTAGGGATTTGATTCATTATCTCTTCTCTGCTTTAATTACAAATCAAGTGTAAAGTGCAGCAGTATCCAGAGTTCTTCTTGCTCTGCTATATCCGAACAATCCCACAGCGTGTTAAAGATATAAGCAGTACTAGTAGCAACAGGAAGAGAGAGTTTGTTTGTTTTAAAGAAAAAAATATCGAGAAAGAATTAGGAACTCCTTCAGAATTACTCATCTTTATGTAACTGATCGTTACTGACATGTGAACAAAGCCAGGCCTGATATATCAAACTCACCTCCTCTCCTCAGTAGTCCTTTGTTCTCTTGGAAAATAGAGTCACTTCTGGATAATTTATTAATTCAATTCAGAAAAGATTTTATAGACACAGATGTAACTAGGTCCACTGTACATGACGCGACTGATCTAGCTTGTGATTCTTTTTCCTGAACTGAACCTTTCTCTGATCTGTCTATTAGACTGACTAGCTCAGACTTTAATCCAGGGAAAGTTCTGATGCCGGGGACCTTCCCTGACCTGCTTCTCTGGGAGCGTGGGCTCCTGGAGGCAGCTTTGTCCCCGGACCACACAGACGCCAAGCCATTGCTGGGAGGTGTCTCTCTAACTCTGCAGAAGCTTCTGGAAGGCTCTCTCTGGAAGCTCTGCCTTCTCCTATTTCTCACGGTCTCTGGACTTCATTATTTTGTCTACAACCATGTTAAGTATTTGTTTTTTAGGCAAAGTAAAACTCTCAGTCCGGATCTGTTACTCTAAATGTATGCATTCGCTCTCACTGACACATCAGCTCTCTCTGACAAACTCAGCAGGCATCTAACTTCTCCTTTTACAGAACTTTGGTTCTCTGTCTGCTTCGCATGAAGATCCGATTTGATTCCATTCTCTGCGCCCATTTCCTGGTCTGTCTGCAGCTCAGATGCAGGCTTGGGTCAGAAAAAATTACTCAGGTTCCATGCCAAGTCTCAATCACACTCTCTTTTCTGGTATCACTACAATAAGGGGAAAAGCCTTCTAGTCATGTGCTCTCATATTTGAATTCCCAAAATACTCTTTAACCATGTAAGCAATGACATTTTTCAACCAGTGAAGAAAGTTTCTTCCTCTTTCAGGAAAAGTGCTATCAGCGTAAGGGGCTGCTAGGATCCAGACAACACACTGCTCTTAGCAATGCTTGTGTCTTACAAACAGCCCCTCAAACCTGGTTCTGAGTTAAAGTGGACACTGGAGTGCCTGCAGGCATTAACAGACTGTTCCGTGCTTTGAAATACACTGGTTCTAATGCTGTGTCTTCAGTCTGATAAACATAACCCCTGTTAGCTTGTGTCAATCTGAAATATCTTGGTGGGGCTCTATTACTGCATTTCACCCAAAATTTTACACCCTCTTCCACTTTGATGTTTTGCAAGAAAGGGCAGGGAATGTTTTACCTACTGAGAGATATGAGATGAAAATGAAAAAAGAAGAAAAGGAATTAAACTGAGATGCCGTGCATCCCATCTTTTTGTTCCTATCTTCATGGTCTGTCATTCTAACTGATTCTGTGCCCTGGGTTGCATGTTTATTGCTAAATATCTCTAGAAGAAATTAGCCTTCTGAAATAGACTAAATATGCATCTCTGAACACGTCGTGTTTAAAAACCCAGAGAGACTTTCAAACAAAGCTCAACCCCTTCTTCTGGCATATGACACCGTGAAGCCTTTGGCGTCTACCTGTGTTTCTAACTGTGTTTCCCACTATGCTCCTTGTCCATTTTAGGATGTGGTTATTCCAGCTCTCAAGGTATAGATGTGCTGGGTTTTCCTCCTCCTTATAGCCCCATATCTGCTGACTCTTCCCTGCTCAGAACGCTGTTCTCTCTCCCCACCTGTAATGTCTGGTCATTGAGGCTCTGCTGTGCTTAGAAGCATTTCCCAAAGCCTCCCTCTTTCATCTCAAAGGGAGTCTAAATTCCTCCTCTTATTTCATGTCACACTTCTTTGTTTCATTATCGTGGTGTGGATCATCCTAGCTTTTGAGAATAGGTTTGGAGCCTTGTTCATTGGTGTCTGACATATCAGGTACCCAAATAATATTTAGTAAGTGTATAAAATGAAGACCTTTTATAATGAAATTTTAAAATAAATAGTTCATACAAATAATGTTTAGTTACCAAAATGGATTTGAATTTTGAGTCAATTAAAAACCTTAATTCAGATTTTATATAATATACCCTGCAACATCATTAATTCAGATTTTATTTGGCATAATGAAATACAGATTTTAATATATAAAAATGAATATGCCCTGTAACTACAAAAAGTGTATTAGGTGCATCACTCTTTACTTGATTCAGTGGTTTTAAAATGCTTGTTAACCTTTCAAGTTAGATTTGTCCTCTCAGTTATACTTAACATGGAAATTTGTATCCTTGCCTTTCAGATTTCTTTAATTAGCTCCATTACTCATTTCAGTGTTTTTATAATACTGAAGATGTGTACATAACTAGATAGCATCCAAAGACTTCTCCATGACTTGTTCAATGTTAGCTAGTAAAAGAATAATGTGTCGGTTCTCCCAGTACTCGAATTCCTTATTATGGAAAGGTTTTCATGATCAGGCTAACACAAATGTAAAAGCAAACCTCTCTTTCATTACTTTCCTTCTGAGCAAAATAGCACAGAACTATATTTATTACTGATACTGTTTTTTTTACAAATTAATATAATGTATTACATGAGTGGTGAGGAGAAAAAGGGGAACTCACATTCTTTATTTTAAAATAAATAAGGACTCAGGGATTTCTCTAATGAATACATCCTCATGATAACAAAATTTTAAGTTTGTTACATTTTGTGGGCTAGGTGGGTGTACCAAGTATCTGAAGGTCATATATGAGTGAGTATCTAAGTGCTTTGCAAATTTAAAGTACCTTTAAAACAGAGTTTCTATCTTGTAGCCTAATCTGTATCTCAATTTGTCATGATATTATATGGTAACAGCATAACAATTTTGAATGATTAACCTGTGTTTGCCTTGCAGGCACATTTTGGGCCCTTTGATCTGTCCTGGGTTTTAATACCCATCCCCAACATACACACACTCACAGTCACACACTCACACTCACACACACACACTCCCGTACCCATCACCAGGTCAGCTCACACTTCTGCTGTGCTCATCCACTCATGGGAGATGGATGAGAGCAAAAAGAAAAACAATAACAACAGACCTCCCAAATATTTTCACATTTTCTTGCATTTTGATTTTCCAGATTTAGGGCTTCAGGAACTATAATGGTTCACAATTGTGAAAATTATTTTAGAGGAAGCAGATTGATAAGTGAACAATGTTTTTTATTTTGAGACTAGAGAAAAGAAAATGATTTTTGTGGGGTCAGAGTAGTCAGGATGGGAAACTCACGCATCTGCATTCGTGGCTTCCTAGAAATGGGAGCATTTTTGTTAACCCGTTACCAGGGCCAGACCCCAAGAAAGAAGACAGTAACATAAAGGAAGACCCATGTCCTTTAGGAACTCTAAGAGCAGAGGGGAGTCCTGTTGCAGAGAGTCAGCTTCAGGACCGGCAAGAGAGCAAGAAAAGGTGGTAGACGACAGAGCAGATGCAAGGGATGGACTGAGTGCTGTGCTGTCACTGCTGCGGATGCCGGGGGCAGGGTGAGTGCAGGTCATGGGTGTGTACACACGGTGGGGTGTCAGCCTTAAAAAAGAGGAGATCTTACCCTTGGGACAACACGGATGGACCTGGAGGGTATTATCCTAAGTGGAATAAGGCAGGAAAAGACAAATGCCATGTGATTTCACTCACATGTGGAATCAGATATGGGACTGGTGGTTACCAGTGGGGGAGGGGTCAGGGCAGGTGACACAGGGGAAGGGGACTAGCAGGTACAGGCTTCGGTTATAGCATGTGCAGCCCAGGGAGTATAGTCAATGTAGTCATGGGGACAGATGGTCCCTGGATGTGTCATGGGCATCACTCTGTAATGCACAAAAATATCAAACCACTATGATGTAACCTGGAACTACGAGGGTATTGGGTATCAATTACAGTTCAGGAAAAATGTAAAAATATATAAAACAAAAAGGGTCATGGCAGGGAATGCACTGGCCGCTTGTGTGGACTGATGGTGAGGACACACTAGCTAATGGGCATGAGGTTTAGACAGACGGCGTGAAGACAGATAATCCCTCTTCTCCCAGTCTGAGCATTTAGATAAAACAGTAGATGATAGGAAGGAATCACAGGTTAATTTTTTTGTTTGGTGGAGACACAACAGAAATTAAGTCGAGTTAAATAAATACACGGGCACTTAGATCCTGGTTCCCGCAGAGGCGCACTCTTGCCTTTCAGGGACCCGCTGACCCCGTCCCACCCTCTTCTCAGACACCTTGTGGCCTCCCGGTGCTCTGACTTCCCCGGGGTCTGCATTCTCTCTGGCCACCTAGGGATGTGACAAGTCAATTGCACGCGCTTCTGACCTCTCATTTGGAACAGCTCTGAGAATGTAGCCAATCATCATGAAAAGTCCGTGGAATCAAGTGAGGCATGAATTAGGTCCCATCCCTCATGTCAACATCCGTTGTTTCCAGAAACACACACACACACATAAATGGACTTTATGAGGCTGTACATACATGTACCTTTCTAACTGAGACAGGATGGGCCTCAGACAGGTGGGCTCTTCTGCACATGCCGTTCTCGAGTCGGGCCCACACCTGCTTGTCCGAGGCCAGCTCTTGGGACTCTCCCACTGCCTCCACACTCCAGGTGTATCAGCCCCCTTTGTCTACACTGCACAGAGGCCAGTGTTTAGCCCTGTGGTAGAGCCTCTGCAGGGTCAGCTCTCCCTGACACTCAGTCTTCAGAATCATGCTTCCTTTGCTGTCATTTAGACTTCAGCCTGTCTGTCCCCTCTGTAGTGACTGCTCGTCCTTCCGCCCGTGCAGGCTGTAGCGTTTATATTATCCTCTTGTTCCTGCACCCTGGTCTGCGGTTTCATGCCACTTCCCAGTATCCAGCAGACAATGAAAACGTGCTTATTCCTGACTTGGTGGGTAGTGATTTCTAATACGTAGGGTCCACAAGGATGGACATTTTCCCTGCTTTACACTAAGGAATGTGAGGGCTTAGTAAATATTTCTGTAATGCTAATGAAAAGTTCTGTATTTTTCTTGTTAAAGCTATTAATTTATTTTACACCTTTAAAGTTAAGATCTGTGAAATCAATGTTTTTGTCTGGCCTCTTCACTAGTTTAGTTTATCTAAAGTACATAAGCAGTGCTTGGCAAACATAGAAAGAACTCACATACTGAATTAAATGGTGCCTTTGTCACAGGATAAGCAATTATTTTTAAAAGAGTTTTGTTTATTTATTTATTTATTTATTTATTTATTTATTTATTTATTTTTTAAAGATTTTATTTATTTGACAGAGAGACACAGTGAGAGAGGGAACACAAGTAGGGGGAGCGGCAGGCAGAGGGAGAAGCAGGCTTCCCATGGAGCAGGGAGCCTGATGCGGGGCTCGATCCCAGGACCCTCAGATCATGACTTGAGCTGAAGGCAGACGCCTAACTGAGGCGCCCCTGAGCAATTATTTTTTAAATTACTTCCAGAATTTACACATTTCTGGTCTTACCCAACATTAAAAGCACTTGAATACCGTAAATCTAATAGATTCTAGTATACTTGGTTAAGTTCTTCACGAGTTTATCAATAGATCATAATCAAAGTGATCTGAAAAGTAATGTAAAAAGGTGGAAAAGAGTTACGATACTTAATGCTTGTAGATGTCCATGGAAACGGACCCTCTTGCACATTGTTGTAAAAACCTTGGACACCAGTATTTATAAAGGGCATTTTCACATTTTAAAAATGTGCGTGTGAAAAATTAAAATGTACAAATTTAGCAATTATAGTTTTAGAAATTTATCCTAGTTATATAAGTAGACTGCTTTATCAAATTTCTGCACAAGAATTTTTATCATAGAATTGTTTAATGCTAACAAAAAATGGAAGTATTCTGAATGTTCTAAAATTAATCAATGAGTGAATAGTGAGATAATGGAAAATGTGACATGTAGGCTCAAAAATAAATGGGATACATATTTTTGAACATGGACATAGTTGGATAATTACAGTGTTAAAGCAAACAGGTTTTGAAATATGTAGCATCATATATTTGATAATATTTATAATTAGTGTATACCCTAGCTATGTAAACTAAATAGCTAATTTGATGTTTTAATCTATTATTTGCCTGTCTTTCTAAAAGCAAAATGTACTAAGAGTTATCTCTTATAACTGGAATTCCATTAATTTTCACTTTTTTCTTAATGCGTGAATGACCTAACACTATATTTACAATACAATTCCAATTAATATCTAGCAGGTGATTTGCAAAAATTGTCCAGTTGATTCTAAAATGTGTATAGAAATAGAAGGGCGATTTAATTTCAAAAGCTTTCTAGACAAAGAACAAACACAGAGGACCTCCATTAACTACTTTCAAGACTTACTACAGAGTAATCAAGACAGTGTGTCACTGGAGTAAGAATGGACACATGGATTCAAGCAAAATAAATTTTTTTTTTAAAGATTTTATTTATTTGAGAGAGAGAATGAGAGAGAGCACATGAGAGTGGGGAGGGTCAGAGGGAGAAGCAGACTCCCTGCCGAGCAGGGAGCCCGATGCGGGACTCGATCCAGGGACTCCAGGATCATGACCTGAGCCGAAGGCAGTCGCTTAACCAACTGAGCCACCCAGGCGCCCCAAGCAAAAGAATTTTGAGTGCAAAAGTAAGTCCCATGTATATGTTCAAATGGTTTATGGCTAAAACTCCAAGAATAGTAATGGGGGAGGAGAGAGCAGTTTTTCTCACAAATGGAGATGACAACCGGTGCATTTGGGTGGCGCAGGTGGTTAAGCGTCTGCCTTCGGCTCAGGTCATGATCCCAGGGTCCTGGGATTGAGCTCCGTGTTGGGCTCCCTGCTCAGTGGGGAGTCTGCTTCTCCCTCTCCCTCTGCTCGTGCTCTCTCTCTGTCAAATAAATAAAATATTTAAAAAAAATGGAGGTGACAACCTTTACATCTTTTTGGGGGAATATAAACCTTGAGCATAACCTGCCATCATACAAAAACTTAACTTGAAATGGATCATAGATCCAAACACAAAAGTGAAAACCAAGTTATCTATTAAAGAATCTACGAGAGGGGCACCTGGGTGGCTCAGTCGTTAAGCGTCTGCCTTCTGCCCAGGTCATGATCCCAGCGTTCTGGGATCGAGACCCGCATCGGGCTCCCTGCTTGGCGGGAAGCCTGCTTCTTCCTCTCCCACTCCCCCTGCTTGTGTTCCCTCTCTCGCTGTGTCTCTGTCAAATAAATAAAATCTTTAAAAAAAAAAAAAAAGAATCTACGAGAATATCTGTGTGACTTTGGGAAAGGGAAAGGTTAGTTAAGTCAGAAGAAGCATGAACAATTTTTTTTTTAATTTTTTATTATGTGAATGATTTTTAACAAAAGAATAAATCCACTTTATCAAATTTAAAACTTTAGTTCTTAAAGAGAAACAATTAGGGAGAAAATGCTCCCCAGAGATGGGAGAAAATATTAAAAATTTATGCTTCTGATTTGTATCAAGAATGAATGAGAAGTCTTACAACCTAATAGTAAGAGGGAAGCAACCCAAGAAAGTGGTCAAAGATTTGAACAATTAAAAAGATATATGGATTTCTAATAGGCACATAAAAGTGTGCTAAAAAGTTGGGGTTCTATAGGTGATGGGGATGAAGGAGGGCACTTGTGATGAGCACAGGATAACGTATGGAAGTATTGAATCACTACATTGTGCACCTGAAACTAATATTACACTGTATGTTAACTAATGGAATTTAAGTAACAATCCAAAAACAAAACAAAACAAAATAAATAAAATAATTAGCGTTCTGAGAAATGCAAATTAAAACCAGCAAGATCCACAGCTATCTACACACTAGACTGGCTAAAATTTAAAATATTGGGATAATCAAGTGGTGTTATGCCTGTAGGTCAATGCAGTACCAGTAGGAGAGGTAACATTAAAATGGTATGACTGGGGCGCCTGGGTGGCTCAGTCGGTTGGGTGTCTGCCTTCAGCTCGGGTCATGATCCCAGGGTCCTGGGATTGAGTCCTGCATCGGGCTCCCTGCTCAGTGGGAAGCCTGCTTCTCCCTCTCCCTCTGCTGCTCCCCCTGCTTGTGCTCTCTCATGCAATCTCTCTCATGCTCTCTCTCTCTGTCAAATAAATTAAAAAAAAAAAAAAAAAAAAGATTTACTAAAAATGGTATGACCATGGAAATTTTTTGAAGTTATTTATGTAGTTACACAAAAACTTCCTTTGGAAAACATTTCGAGTTATTTATAGAATTTTAGTTATCCATACAAGCCAGAAGTTTAAATCCTAGGTATTTACACATGAGAAATAAAAACATGTCCCCACTAATACATGAAGATTTGTAGCAGCCTGGACCTCCATGAAAACCCAGGATTCCAACAGACAAGCCATCCAGTGTGACTACTTGATTAATTGTATAGGTAGGTATGAAAGTGAAGTAGCTATCATTATCAATACACAGAGTATCAGCATTTTTGACATTACATTGTTTGATTTTCTGTGACATCTTAAGTAATCAAAAAGTGTTCTTTGCCTAACAAAATTTATGGCCTTTTAGAGAATATAAAGATCCTAAAGAGAATGAAAGATCCTAAACTCACCTATGTTTGCCTTGACTGATAATTTGCTTACCAGATATGCTGTCTGTAATTAAGGTGTTCAGCTAGATAAACACAAATTGACGCCCCCAATTCTATATGCAGAGCAAGTTGATTTGAATATTTACTTAACCACCTACTTCCTATGCTATTCTGAAATATTTGCTTTACCTCTCTGTGCCTCATTCTGTAAAATGAGTATAATACACTTCTCACAGAGTTATTGTACATCTTTGTAAATAGCTTAGCATGGTGTCTGGCACATAGGGAAGATTCCATAAATTTTGGTTTCTTATTGTTGTTTGTATTTTAAAACTTGGACGCCAAGAACACTCAGTGCTTCTCCCCTCATCTAAATCAGGCTTTGCACCTTGAGGGTGGTCATTGATATGGCTCAGAAACTGAGAATCCATGATTAGAGTTTTGTGTGTGATGGTTTTGTCTTTTGGGCTTGTCTTTCTGGAGTCCATCTTGTGATCAAGAGAACAGGCCCTGGAGCCAACTGGTTTGAATCTGGATTCCTCCATTTACTCATGTTACTTAACTTTGTTATGGTGGGAATACAGGAAGTCCCATGGATTATGGATTCTGATTTTCATACCATGAGGGATTTCCACAGCCTGAGTTAGGTACTATGCCAAGATTGGGGATGGTTAAGTGGGTATGCCTGCCTTTCTTTTGTGAAGTTGGAGAAGGACTGGGGGTTACTTGGCAAGTTCTCAGGCAGATCATTTCTTGTAAGGGGTATATATGGAAGTTAAATGGTTGACAGTTAAATCCCTTAAGTCTGTCCATGCTTTCATACTCTTCAAAGAATCTTCTATGCACCCATGCATACAAAGCCTCTGAGTTAGGGTACAGATTAAGCTGTTTTAAAAAGATCCTAAAATGAGGTGAATCAAGACACTCAGAACTCCTTCTGCCCTTTTATCTGCTATCTCCATGTGTTCCCTGATGCATTGTTGAAGCTAATTCTTACCATTTTCTGCTGCCTGTGGAAAAGGAAAAGGGAAAGTGGAGGGCACCTGGTCTCCTCAAGAAGACATGCCACAGAAGTTGTGCACAACCGTCCATCAGGTGTCACGGAGAAGACCTTGGTCAGGAGGCCACAGACAGATGGAGGGAGGCCAGGAGAGGTGACTTGTCCCTGTTCAGCCAGTTCTTCTAAAACTGAGGAGTTCTTTATTAAAAGGTGGAATAATAAAATGGGTTTGGTGGATGACCAGCAGACTAATACTTTTAGTAACTCTGTCAGGCACTTGTTTTTAAAATACATGTTTCTGAAACGTCATCTTTAGATTCCTCACTGGCAGCCAAACTAATTATTTCTGAATCCATGAAAAATAAAGAGGAATAGAGGACTATTTGAAATGTACTTTATATTTTTGTGTGATTACAATATCCGTAAGAATAACACATACCTACCAATAAACCCATACTTGGCCTTCCATTCCTTGAACAACAAAATGCCACACTACCATATAATTATCTTCTTTTCTCTGAAGGATAATTACCTATTCTTTCTTTCTTTCTTTTTTTTTTTAATTAATTTATTTATTTATTCATGAAAGTCAGAGAGAGAGAGAGAGGCAGAGGCAGAGGGAGAGAAGCAGGCTCCCCACCTAGCAGGGAGCCCGATGCAGGACTCGATCCCAGGACCCTGGGATCATGACCTGAGCCGAAGGCAGACGCTTAACCATCTGAGCCACCCAGGCGCCCTTTACCTATTCTTTCTTTGCCTTCAGGAGATGGAGCTGGTTTGCTCATGAAAACACTTATTTCAGTATCATGAAACTTGAGTTGTTAGAAAGTTCTTTATTGTTTCAGGCACAATATTGACTATTACTTACTATTCTTCACTATCAAGTAAGCATATTAATGTGTATTTTTAACTGGGAAAAATAATAATTTTGCCCTTAAGAATAATTCAGAATTTTGTGGGCTCTTTGGGACATTTTTACTTCTTTTGAGATAATCCTGGATTATTAAGTTTTTTGTATATCTGAGAAATAGTTGGTCCATGGTTCTACTTTAAATGTTTCTAGTGATTAAAAGGCATTTACTTTCTATTATAGTTTTGTAGTTGTATATATTTACCTAATATGTTTTGAAATACAGACTATTCTTTACATTAAAGAAAATTTTAGTAAAATTAAAATTAAGTATTAATTACTGAACCAAAGTTGAGTGCATAAGCTTCTTCCTTAAAGAAATCCCACATTCAACATTTCAGGTCAGTGGGGTGCCATTTGGACAGTAACTGTGTGTTGTAATTTCTCCACACAGTACCATGGACTATTGGAACATGACTTTTAAGTTGCTTAATTTGCAGCCAGAATGCAGTTTAACCACCCTGTGGGTTCTTATTATATTTGAGGTTCTTTGTAAAACTCTTATGAATACACAAACTTTTGAAGTTGCTTAACTAATTTTAGAAAGATGTAACTTACTATACAGTCCCTTTCTGGAAACGCATTGCCCTCACTTTCTTCCAGACACAGCAATCAATATTCTTCAATAAAAACTATATGCAGGGCCTATGAAAACTTTCTGTTGAATTTAGTGTAACTTTTCATAACCAAAAATGATTTCTGTAAATGCATTTTGAATTATGAATTTCACCCTCAAAATAATTTAATTTTATGATTTGTACAATATAGGACCTCCAATGATATAAATCCTTTAGGGAAAACTCCCCATATGAATTTTTATTTATTTCACCTTAGTAATAAGTATCTGTCTTGCAGTGCTTTAAGAAAGTTGAGGTTATGGCAAAAAAACAAAGCAAAAAAGCTTGAAATTAACAGTGATTTCTAAATCTTTTTTAAAAAATAATTTTAAAAAGAAAAAGAAATATTTAGAAACCACTGTTATAAATGAAGGCAATTTAGGAAGAAATGTGTATAATAAAATAATTAGTTTTATTTTAAAGTATTCTCAAAGTCATAAAATAGTTGCATATATAGAACAAGGACTTTTTTCTGAACTATTTGAGAGTGTGTTGTTGACCCAGTGCTATGAACAAACATACTTTACTGCATATTTAGTACAAAGAAGGATATTCTACTACTTGATCTCAGTATAGCCATCAAACACAACAAACTGTGACTTACTCTTTCTATACAATGTTCAAACTCTGTTTCAGTTTTTCCAAAAATGCCCTTCATAGCCAAACAGTTTGGCTCAGAAACATGGGTTGCATTGAGGTTTCAGGTCTCTTGGGTCACCTTCAACTTCAAACAATTCTTCTATCCCTTAGGTTCATGCCATTGGCACGTTTGAAAATGCACCTCAGCCTGGGTTTGTGTGATGTTTCTCCACGATACCATCCAGGTTCAGACACTTTTGCGGGAGCATCACTGAGTTGTGCTATGTTCTTCTCATCACATCTATTAGGGGTGCACACTTCCGATTTGCCTGTTAGTAGTGATGATCACATCACTCCCTGGAACGGGGTCTTGTCTGCCAAACTTGATCCCTCAAAAATCTCAGGTGTTTCCTGTGTAAAGGATACATATTTTTTAGCAGTTACTTTGAAACTATGTAAAAATCCTGTCTTTCATGAAACTCCAACTTATTTATTTATATCACTTTAGATTCATGTTCTCCTCCCTTATTTGGTGTTATAGTCCATTACTTATTATTTTTGATGGTCAGATTTCTCCCGATTTGGCCAGTAGAAGAATCTTTGGCTTCTGTGTTTTTTGACATACGTGCATCTGAGCGCACTTTCTTGCTACGCGGCAGAAGTTGTTCTAGGATCAGTGTACACTTTTATATGCCTTTACCCTGTACGAGGACCCTTGGTATGTTGTAGAGAAGGATGGTGTTTAGAAGCCAAAGTGTGAGTGTTTGTTGTGTTCGTTGCTTTTGGGCTGCTGCTGCGTCCAGCTCTCTCAGTGGTGGAGTCAACTGTGTATCTGTTCACATTTCCATCTGTAGTTATGCTTCTGTTTGTCTGTGTCTATCAAAAACCTTGAGTCTACATAGCTATCCCCAAATCCAGTGCCACATCATTGGGTGCATTCTTGTTTTCTTTCTTTCCATATCTGTATTACCTTCTCAAACATGGAGAAAATGGCTTCTGTTTATCTATTTCATCAACACTCCTCTGTATTTTCATATATGCAGGATAATTTGCAGTTTGTTTGTTCTCCTCTCATTCACAGTGGATTATTACTTTTTTTAAAGATTTTATTTATTTATTTGAGAGAAAGAGGGAGCGAGCACAAGCAGGGGGAGAGGCAGAGGCAGAGGGAGAAGCAGGCTTCCCGCTGAGCAGGGAGCCTGATGCAGGACTCGATCCCAGGATCCCGGGATCATGACCTGAGCTGAAGGCAGAGCTTAACCGACTGAGCCACCCAGGCGTCCCTGCAGTGGTTTATTTCTTCATGATTTTTTGTGATCTTTAATGGTGGGACTGTAACACATGTGCCTTATCTGTGGGGATTTGTTGAAAGTTCAACTGCATTTCTCCAGAAGGTATAGCTGCTTCTGGCAGGTCCCTCATGGACTTACAAATCTAGGACAATCATTATTTTTATTTTTGCATGTTCATTTTTAGGTGGACACGCATGTTATAAATGTAAGTTTCAATACTGTGTGATACTCAGCTTGTGGTTAGGATTTGTTAGGGCAGAATCTTCTTGTTTTTTCCCTTTATGGAATGTTTCTGCTTTTCATGCTTAGTTTGTCCCTTGTAGGCATTGGTTTTTAGAAGACCCAGATTGTTTGGGGGGGAGGTGGTATCTTTGCTTCACCCTTCCATGTGGGGGTCCTTAGATCATCTCTCTGAAAGACCCATTAGGATCTAAGATCTGGGCTAGAAGTTCCTAGAGCAAAGGTTACTTCCAGGCTGACTTGACTTCTCTGGATTCCCAATTTCATTTTATTTATGGCATTCTAAGATTTCTTTACCTTCTCACTAATACAAACTTCATCATGTGTACATATTTTTTTCTAAATTTTATTCAGTGTTTTGATTGATTTAGGTAATTCCCGAAAAGTTTTTTCTAGTTTCTCTGATCACCCTGTCTGTCATACTGCCAGAACCAGAAATAAACAATAAATTTAAATAAATTTAGTAATCTTGAAATAATGTAGTAAATAGAATTGTATCTGTTTCTTGTGATGGAAATTGACACATACTGTTTAAGATTGATAATGTTACAGCTCTTCTTTGTTTACCATCCTTTGTTTCCAATCAAAATCAGTATTTTAAAAAATGAACCAAAAGTTGTCTTCCTCAGTACCAATTTTTAAAATAAATCTAGTCAGTTGACACCAAAATCTTTTTTTTTTTTTTTGTTAAAGATTTTATTTATTTATTTGACAGAGAGAGACACAGTGAGAGAGGGGCACAGGCAGGGAGGAGAGGCAGGCTTCCCGCCGAGCGGGGAGCCCGATGTGGGGCTCGATCCCAGAATGCTGGGATCATGACCTGAGCCGAAGGCAGGCACCCAACGACTGAGCCACCCAGGCGCCCCGACACCAAAATCTTAATGAAGAAATCTTCTTCTGTTTTTGAATGAACACATTATTTTTTTTTTAAAGATTTTATTTATTTATTTGACAGAGAGAGTTAGTGAGAGCAGGGACACAAGCAGGGGGAGTGGGAGAGGGAGAAGCAGGCTTCCCACTGAGCAGGGAGCCCGATGCAGGGCTCAATCCCAGGACCCTGGGATCCTGACCCGAGCCGAAGGCAGACGCTTAACGACTGAGCCACCCTTTTAATCATCAGTTAAATTTTGTGATGATAATTTAGGGGTTTTTAATTTTTTTTTCTTTTACACAGTGTTAATAGGATGTAAAGTATTTCCTTTAGGCTAAAATTCCGTATGACAGAGTTCCATCTCTGGAGTGAACTATTGGAAAACTGTCTTTATTTCTGTTCATCCAATTTTGAATTTTCAGAGGGCAAGAAAAACATCCTTTTTTTCAGCTTTGAAATTTTTCGGTTTTTTTAAAAACTCTTTTCTTGGCAAGACTTCTGCTTTGATGGATGTGTTAACATTTTCTAAAAATGTATTGCTAATAACTATTTAAAACCACATACTTGAGCAGTCAGAGGTACAAGACTCTTTTGTTTACTAAGTGACTTTGGCAATAATCACCATACATTTAGGCTATAGGGTCAGGTAATGGGGAAACAAAATACCTTTTTAAACCTGTTTCTTACAGAAGTGATTTCCCATATATGTCAGCTCATTGCTAAGGTACATAGCAGTTCTCTTTTTGGCAGTTTAGGTCTGTGACTGGTTAAATCAGCTGACAGGAAAATTGTGCTAATGAAGCCAGAAAATGAGTTTAAATTCTCAGTTTGCTCAGTTAACATTCTTTGGCCCAATTCTTTGACCCTGTAGTCCATCAATCGGAATGTTCTCTTATTGGCTAGGAAAAAAAAATTGTCAAGTATTTCACGCAGTTCAAAGAATTTTTACTTATAATAATTTACTTTATTCTTCTCACAATGCTAAAATATAAATGATACCATCTTAGAAATGAAGTAATGGGATCTTGGCAAAATATTTTTGGCTTACCTTAGAGTCATAGTGCCTGAATGAAGAATGAAGTGCCTAACACAGAACTTTTTTTCTTCTTTTTTTTAAATGAGCAAGCACAGAGAGAGTGTATATGTTGACCAAATTCACATCGTTTGTGAGTCGAGTCAGGATTTCAGTCCAGATAGTTAGACCCTAGAACTTACACTATTAAACCCAGATCCTTTGCTCTTAAGCACAGAAGTGTGTATCCTGCTCTACTGTAGCATTGTAAGGGCTGCCCACTGCTACACTTCACATGTACCTGGAAATACAAAATGAACTTCTATTTTCATAAAGTTTTATGGTCTTGTGAAATTCAAAGACATTGTATTGATGACTTTACAATGTTTGAATTCATTTTCTTTTCTTTTTTTTTTTTTTTTTTTAAAGATTTTATTTATTTATTTGACACAGAGAGAGATAGCGAGAGCAGGAACACAAGCAGGGAGAGTGGGAGAGGGAGAAGCAGGCTTCCCGCGGAGCAGGGAGCCCGATGAAGGGCTCAATCCCAGGACCCTGGGATCATGACCTGAGCCAAAGGCAGACGCTTACCGACTGAGCCACCCAGGCGCCCCTGAATTCATTTTCTTACAGAACATAAGAGAAAGGCCTTCATCTTCCTACCGACTTGTTCCATCTGTGAAAATTATCAAACACGTACTTTAGCTTTTGCCTACAGAATATTTTTGCACAACCTGTCAGGGTTCATTGACTTAAAAGTAACGTATCTGTAATCCGTGGGAAAGTGTTAGATTCTATTAGGGCTTCTGCCGGTGAATTGTGAGCCTGAGGAATGGTGTCTGTGCTCCAAGGATTAATGGTCATTTGAAAACGCACAGAGCTTGAAATTGACGACCCCAACACCCTCAACGTTGAGAAGCACCGAGTAACCTCTGTTAGAGCCTAGTTAACCTCTTTTGGTTATGAACAGAATCTGTTCATAACATAATCATAGGACGTGAGGGTAGGAAAATGCAAAGCATAAAGGCATATAACATATTTCAATTATTTAATAATCTTTTAATTAGAAAATAGCCTAGGATTTGAGATAGTGGTTTAGAATCAAAAGTTGAGTTCAGTGTTCCATCTGAATATCTACGTCCATGCCACAAGTCAGCAAACTCTGCAAAATGAGACAATGGAAGATATTACCTGTGAAAAGATTAGCCTTGAATGGCCATCCATACTTTAAAAATGCACTGATAGGGATGCCTGGCTGGCTCAGTCGGTTAGGTGTCAAACTCTTGATTTTGGCTTAGGTCATGATCTCAGAGTCATGGGATCAAGCCCAATGTTGGGATCTGAGCTGGGTTGGAACCTGCTTAAGATTCTTTCTCTCTCCCTCTGCCCCTCCCCCTGCTCTCTCCTCTATAAATAAATAAATAAAAATGCATTAATAAACTTAGCATATGATATATATACTTATACAAACAAAATATATAACCATGTTTACAGGGTAAAATTACTTTCTTTTCTTTATTTCTATGGATGGCACAAATTTTCTCTCAAGCATAGCCAAGGCTTAATTCTCTTTCTTGGGAAAAGTCACACGACAGTGTTATGCGTTCTGCTTAAATTTCTAAGTGAAGATTGTGAGTTTACAGCCTGTACCTGTGTGTAGGTATATCTATTTTAAGGGAATGTTAATCATAGGGATCATTAATTTACTCAAATATCAGAGAAATAAATTATCCTAGGAAAGCCTTTACACTAAGTTGAACGGATCTAAATACAACCTCTATAAAACAGACAATATATTAACTATTTTAGATACAGTTTTATATTTCTGATTATCTCACAACAAATGGGTGATAAAGCATAGCTGGAAATTTAGCTATGCGTATTTCAATATCATTTTCCTCTGCTACCTTTGTCTTGCTAGTGTTTGATATAAATGGCACATTACCAGTGGAACCTCTGACAGCTTAGACCCTCCGCTAAGACCCCCCTTCTGTGATCCCGCTTCCTTTTCTAACCCACTCGCCCTCATCTACATCCTTTCCTGACCCTCACCCTCAATGGCACACTCTGTTCTCTGGTCCCTGGGTGTCCTGTCTTCACTATTTACGGCCCTGACTGAGGAATCTCACTCCTTGTGCTGCTGATGCAGACTATTACATTTTAGCTTCCATAGAACCAAATGGTTGTGGATTTTCCAGCACTATTTCAGAGACTGACCTTCTCTGTGAACTGCTGCAGGTGGACACGGTCCTCCAGCTCTTGCCACCGCCAGTGATTTGTATCTACACAGGGTCTGAGGAGAGGTCCTAAGGAAGTGCTGGTCAGGGGTGGAGGGTGTACTGTTATTTGCTTGTGTTACTTTTATTTCTTAGGAAACAATCAACTCCTTTTTACCACCTTTTTCCCCCTACTTCTCAGTTTTGTTAATTATAATTAGCTCTTCATTCAATACACTGATCATTAACCCTTCCCCAGGATGTGGCCCTGGAAATGCCCAAGAATGTCTAGCATGGCTCCATGCACAAAATTTTAAGTATGTAAAACTGAATGATCGTATAGTAGATAGAAAAATTCAGAAATTGTGTGTTTACACATAAGCATGTGCATATGCACTAGAAAATGTGACTTTCAGAAACTACCTGTTTTCCATTAAATTCATTCCATGCTTCTAAATAATTATGGAACCCAATTTTATGTTTAAGGAAATCTCTCACTTTGTGCTGTTTGCATATATAGATAGTTTTTCAATTCTAAATTAAATTTGTTATTAATTGCTAAAGAAAGTCTTTTTCTAAACCTAGGAACTTAGAAGTGTTTAGTGTGTGAATTCATCCTTGAAGCATTGCTGGATAAAGTGACCAAAATTATATGTGGCATACTGATCCTGTCACTACAGTAGAGTTCCAAAAGAGTGGTTTTCTAGTTTTTATTTTTTTAAATGTAAGCAAATTTCTGGTATACCATACTTCACAATTTATCTATGAAATAAAATTAAAACTTCCAATTACTTAATTAGTATATTATGGTATAAATCTTATCCTAGAAGGAAAAAATTGTGAAGGGTTGCAAGCATAAGCATGGAGGGCATTTATCAAGCTAAGTAGGCAAAGTGCTTCTCCATGCGTATTATTTTAATTGGCATATATATTTAGATATTTTAAGAGAAAGATGGTACACATTTAATGTGCGCTTCTATTTGGCTGATAAAAGAGTAAAAACTAATCTTTGCAATGCCCTTGCTGCATTCAGTGGTGATCATACACATGAACATGGATGCATAAAGAGAAGGGAAGAAAGAATATGATACAATAGAATCTGACATCAAGAAGACAATGAAATGAGGCAAAAGTTGGGACAAATCATTTTGCACTGGAAATAAAAAGGGAAAAATTGATCACCTGGTCCAACAATCTTATTCATTATGGTTGAGAAAGATGAATCTTACAGATCTCTTAGTGTTAGACCCAAAATAATGCGGCAGGTGGCTAACCCTGGAATAGATTTTGGTTCTCCTGAATTAGTCCAGTCATCCTTCAAGTAATCAGGTGGAAAAGATGGCTAAGACCTTTCCTTGCATGGATTTTAAAATCTCAAATATAGGATATACATTCATATAACACCCTAGTAAAAACTGTTCAGGCTGTAAGTTATTATACTGATTTGTTGGGGGAAGACTCTGCGTCTCAAAGATATTGAATACTTTAACCAAATATCTTCCAACTAGTAAGAGGAAGAATTTCTATTTCCCAAACTATGAAGCTCATCATTTTTCCAAAAGTCACAGAGCAAGTAAGGAGAAGGACCAAGATTTGCTCTCAAATATTTGACAGTGGGGTCAATGTTCTTTCCCACATTCAGAACAGTCAAGAGTTGAAGTAAGAGTGATTTTTTTCATTTAGACAGGACTGATGTGATAGATGGCTGCATCTATTTATAAATGTGTCTGCACATGTAACTCGTGGGTTATATATATATAAAACTCAGTCTGTGTGTATCTCGTGTGTGTGTGTATGTGTGTGCAAGCTGTGTTCTAATGAGTCAAATTCTATTTCCTTTTAAAACTTGTTTATTGTCTCATAGGAAAACCTCTTTGTAGAGAATGAAGGTGAGTTCTGTGTGTGAGTAAATACCAGCTAGAACAGAAATCAGGTTTTACTCCTGAAACTTACCTCTATTTCAACTTGCTTTTGCTGGCAGAATGAAGGAGGTCACTGCCTCTCACAAATTCGACTAAAACGTGAGCAATGTAAAGTAGCTACATGTCCTTCTGTTTCTGAATTTATAATTGAATAATTTCAGTTGCACCATGGGGCATGGCCTGTCTGATCTGATTTCTGAGCATCAGACTCTTAATATCACAGGCAAGAATGAAAAACAAGGGGTATGTCTTGTGATTCTCTTGCAAGTACTAGAAAATCACACAAAAATACGTTTCACCAAACGTATTCACATAGATAACTTACACGAGTTTAAATGAAGTAAAAACTGTGTTTTTTTAATGGACTTTATTTTTCAGAGCAGTTTTAGATTTATAGAAAATTGAGTAGAACCTACAGAGATTTTCCTCATATCCCTCACCCACACACATCACCGTCCACCACTGTGGACATCTCACATCTCAGCGAGGGCTTGTTACCATCGATGCACTTAACAGGTCATGACCACCTGAGGTATATAGTTTACATTGGGTTCATTCTTGGTGTTGTACCTTCTGTGGGTCTTGACACATGTATACAACATGTACCCACAATTGTAGTATCCATCAGAATAGTTTCACTTCCTGAAATTCTTCTTTGTTCTGCCTGTTTACCCTTCCCTCCCCAAGTCCCTGGCAGCCACTGATCTTTTTACCGTGTCTGTAATCTTGTCTTTTCCTGAATGTGATATAGTTGAAATTCTATGCTTTTTCATGGCTTTGTAGCTCATTTCTTTTTAGTGCTGACTCATATCCCATTGTCTGGATGGGCCACAGTTTATTTATCCATCACCTACTGAAAAGCACCTTATTTGAGTCCAGGTTATTGGCAATTATGTGCAGAATTTATGAAGACGTAAATTTTCAGTTCATCTGGGTAAAATATTAAGGATCACATTACAGTTGCTGGATCTGATGGTAGGAGTGTGTTTAGTTTTGGAAGAAACTGCCAGACTGTCTTCCAAAGTGAATGTACTGTTTTGCAGTCCCAGCAACAGTGGCATTGAGTCCCTGTGAGCCCACATGCCCTCCAACATTTGCTGTTGCCAGTGGTTTGGGTTTTGGTGGCTCTAATAGGTGTGGAGTGGTATTTCCTTATTATCTGAATTAATAATTCCCTCATGCCTTATGATATTGAACATCTTTTTATATGCTCATTTGCCATCTGTATCCCTTCTTTGGTTGGGTGTCTGATAAGGTCTTTGCCCACTTTTATCTGCTAAGGTCTTTTGTTCATTTTCCTCTGATTAAATTTTAAGAGTTCCTTGTCTATTTTAGGTGACAGTCCTTTATCAGATATGCCATTTGCAAATATTTTTTCCCAGTCTGTGATATGATTGCATGTTAGAGGCTATGACCTAATAGAAAATGTTTGGAGCCATAGATGAGAAAACAGGTGAATGGCGAAACCAGATCCATGGGGCCTGGTAGCAAATATGGGTCTGTACGTGGGGACAGAAAAGCAGAAACAAAGTAAGATGATAGGCTTTGAAAATGAGGAAGGAATAGGAAAGACAGATAAAAATGCAATTTTTAAAGACTCCATTACTTGAAAAATATTTTCTCTTGAATCTGAGTGCCTTATAAATATATAAAAATTGCAATGTAGGGCGGGACCTAGGTAGCTCAGTTGGTTAAGCGTCTGCTTTCAGCTCGGGTCATGATCTCAGGGTCCTGGGATTGAGTCCTGCTTAGGGCTCCCTGCTCAGTGGGGAGTCTGCTTCTCCCTTTCCCTCTGCCCTCCCTCCTAGTTGTGCTTTCTCATTCTCTCTCTCTCTCACTCTCAAATAAATTAAATTTAAAAAGATTACAATGTGGGAATATAAAATCTAGTTAAGTACCTTGCCCAGCTAGCATCTGTTAGGCCTGAAACTTGGGTCTGACAGGGGCTCTGATACAGGTCACCGCGGTGAGTCCGTGTGTCTGTCCGTGTGTCTGTCCACGTGAACACAGGCACACTGGTGAGCCACAGGCGTCTCAGGTGCATATGTGCATCTGTCCCCCACCATCTTTTCAGCCAACATTTGTTTCACTTTGATCTCAGCTTCATGCTTCAACATTCTTATGAATTCATGCTTAATTATTGCCAAGCAGCAATTTAGAGCCCATCTTCCATTTTTGGTTACATCTCATGATAAGAACAACCTCGGTATAACATGTGTTAAAAGTGTAATAAACTATGTTGTGTTTAGGTGTAAGGAGTGATGAGGATATGCAGAATTTACAGATGTCAGAATGAAAACAGATTACTTCCAGTATCATTCTAATAGCAAACTGAATTAATCAAATTATACTTCCATTTTCATTTTCCAGCACTCATTGCTTTAATAGCTAATAGGTCATTAAAAATATGTTTACTTTCAAGCTGTAGTTATGTGCCTTTGGTTATTGTAATATGTAGAAGGAGAATTCAAGGTACTTTGGCATAATGAGAAAGCTGTTACACAATGTGACACAGAACCTGTGTAAGAAAATCCAAGTATCAGCTTATATTTGATAGGCTTTCCTCATTTTCAAAGCCTATCATTTTACCTTATATTTAAAAAAGCAAACGCTTTCATGTGTCTGTTAGTCTTCTTCGGAGAAGTGTCTGTTCATGTCTTCTGATTTTTTGACTTGATTATTTGTTTTTGGGGTGTTGAGTTTGAGAAGTTCTTTATAGATCTTGGATACCAGCCTTTATCTGTGGTGTCATTTGCAAATATCTTCTCCCATTCTGTGGGTTGCCTCTTTGTTTTGTTGACTGTTTCCTTTGCTGTGCAGAAACTTTTTATCTTGATGAAGTCCCAAAAGTTCATTTTCGCTTTTGTTTCCCTGGCCTTTGGAGATGTGTCTTGAAAGAAGTTGCTGTGACCAATGTCGAAGAGGTTACTGCCTATGTTCTCCTCTAGGATTTTGATGGATTCCTGTCTCACATTGAGGTCTTTCATCCATTTTGAGTTTATCTTTGTGTATGGTGTAAGAGAATGGTTGAGTTTCATTCTTCTGCATGTGGCTGTCCAATTTTCCCAGCACCATTTATTGAAGAGACTGTCCTTTTTCCATTGGATATTCTTTCCTGGTTTGTTGAAGATTAGTTGACCATAGAGTTGAGGGTCCATATCTGGCTCTCTATTCTGTTTCATTGGTCTATATTTCTTTTTTTGTGCCAGTACCATGCTGTCTTGATGATCACTGCTTTGTAATATAGCTTGAAGTCAGGCAATGTGATATCCCCAGCTTTGTTTTTCTTTTTCAACATTTCTTTGGTGATTCAGGGTCTTTTCTGGTTCCATACAAATTTTAGGATTGTTTGTTCCAGCTCTGTGAAAAATGCCATTGGTATTTTGATCGGGATGGCATTGAAAGTACAGATTGCTCTGGGTAACATAGACATTTTAACAATATTTATTCTTCCAATCCATGAGCATGGAATGTTTTTCCATCTTTTTGTGTCTTCTTCAATTTCTTTCATAAGTGTTCTGAAAAAATGTTCAACATCAGTAGCCATCAGGGAAATTCAAATCAAAACCACATTGAGATACCACCTCACACCAGTCAGAATGGCTAAATTTAACAAGGCAGGAAACAACAAATGTTGGAGAGGTTGCGGAGAAAAGGGAACCCTCTTACACTGTTGGTGGGAATGCCAGTTGGTACAACCACTTTGCAAAACAGTGTGGAGGTTCCTCAAAAAGTTAAAAATAGAGCTACCGTATAACCCAGCAATTACACTCCTGGGTATTTACCCCAAAGACACAGATGTAGTGAAAAGAAGGGGCACATGTACCCCAGTGTTCATAGTAGCAATGTCCACAATAGCCAAACCGTGGAAAGAGCTGAGATGCCCTTCAAGAGATGAATGGAAAGAAGATCTGGTCCATATATACAATGGTATATCAGCCATTAGAAAAGATGAATACCCAACTTTTGAATCAACATGGATGGGACTGGAGGAGATTATGCTTAGTGAAATAAGTCAAATAGAGGTAATCAATTATCATATGATTTCACTTATTTGTGGAAGATAAGGAATAGCATGGAAGACATTAGGAGAAGGAAGGGAAAAATGAAGGGGGGGAACATCAGAGGGGTAGACGAACCGTGAGAGACTATGGACTCTGAGAAACAAACTGAGGGTTTTAGAGGGGAGGGGGGTGGGGGATGGGTTAGCCCGGTGATGGTTATTAAGGAGGGCATGTATTGCAATGAGCACTGGGTGTTGTACACAAACAATGAATCGTGGAACACTAAATCAAAAACCAATGAAGTACTTACGGTGACTAACATAATATAGTAATAAAAAAAAACAAATGCTGCTGATGTTAAGCTATAACAAAATTCATAAAATGTTTCTATCAATCACTAAACATTGAATGTATCAGCTATGTGCCAAATCACTTTTTACCTTTTAAAGGTAAAAAACAAAATGTATGAACAAGGCTTAGGTGACCCTCGTAGAGTTGCATGTCTGTGTTCTGAAAACGGGGCAAATACAGGATGGTGCGGCATCCAAATGAAAGTCGCATACAAATACAGAAGCTTTGGAGCATCTTCCATGTCTGTGCTGACATCTTCTGAGGACCCTGACTGCCGTGAAGTGCAACCGCTTTGGGTACAGCTTCCTAAAATGCTCTCTGAGGATGCCTTCCTGCCTGAGCATCTCCCTTGCCTCCTTGTTCCCCAACTCTAGGTTGTCATTCCCTGCGGGTATAACTCCATTGTTTTTCTTACACAAATTTAGTTCTTTCATCAAAGCTGCTCACACACTGATGCTTTGGAACCTGGTCCGCACCAGTGGAGGAGGGGTGGAGGGCATCGCTCAATACTGTGGCCTCCATCATTTCCCCCGTCTCATCCTTGTGAGCCAGCTGCTTCTAAATCCAGACAATGTCGAAGGGAAGGAAAAATTCTTCTCGACCCTCAAGGTCTTCCATCTGGACTAACTGTTAAATTGACCTGAGACAGACGAACTGGAAAAAAAAACCAAGGTTTTATTATGTGCGCCTGGGGGCCCCCATGATGAAAGTGAGACCTAAAGAAATGACCAACGCGGACAGTGTTTATAGTTTTTAGACAAAGAGACAATACATTTGTGAGGAATTGGCAGGACAAAGAAGACTCAACTTTGGTAACTTTGATTAGTAAGGTTTCTAAATAGAATTTGGGCAGCGATAGTAAATTAGTAAAAAAATAACCAAGTTGTTTCTACAGGTTCTCGGCTCTGAATTTCCTATCTCTGGAGATTAGAAAGCCCTTTCACCTCCTGGGACAGGGAGGGGACCTTTCAATGGGAAGATTGATTTCCTGCCTTCAGGGGACAGAGGAGGGTCTGACTGTCTTCCCATATCCTAAGTAATGTTATTTAAAATAATCAGTATTCCAAAGTGGCACATTTGGGAGCAGCCTACTCTTGGTCTCCACAATGTTAATGACTTAACAGTCTTCATTTTACATAAAAGTGTGTCAAAAATACTATTTCATTTCTAATTTTGATATTTTAAACAAGGTATTCTTAAAAGAATTCAGATAACAGTAAACCTTAAAGCATTCTGATATATATATATATAATTCAAAACCCTGAATATAAATAAATTGAATAAATACAGTACAATCCTGTCAATTTATGTGAATTTAATATATAATGAATCACATCAGTGAATGTGGTGTTACTAATTCTAAAAATGATTTTAGAAAACATTTTGTAAAAAAAAAAAATCAACTTGATTCTCGATAAACATAAACCTCTGAAGGTTTACAAATACAAATAGATAAAAGGAAATAATCAAAACGGGAAGCAACATACAAAGATATTTAATCAGTTTTAAAAAGTTAGAACTTTCAAAGCATAACAAAGGAAACTACCCATGACAGTATTTTATCTAAGCTATGCATCTAATCTATGATAACTTTATTTTATTTTTTATTTATTTTTAAAATTTTGTTTATATTCAAGTTAGTTAGGATATAGTATAGTATTGGTTTCAGGAGTAGAATTCAGTGATTCATCACTACATGTAACACCCAGTGCTCATCACAACCAGTGCCCTTAATGCCCATCCCCCACCCACCTCCCTCCAGCAACCCTGTTTGTTCTCTATAGTCAAGAGTCTCTATGGTTTGTTTCCCACTCTCTCTTTTTTTTCCTTCCCCTATGTTCATCTTTGTTTCTTAAATTCCACATATGAGTATTATGGTAAGCAAAATAAGTCAGAGAGACAAACACCATGTGATAATTTTATGGCAAACATCAAACAAAATATTTGTATGCATATACTAAATAACTAAATATAAAAGCACTCAGACTTAAACACATTAATATACCACATGAAAGTATAAATTTTATTTTATTTTATTTTATTTATTTTTTTAAAGATTTTATTTATTTATTTGACAGAGTGAGAGAGCACGAGCAGGGGGAGCAGGAGGAGAGGGAGAAGCAGGCTCCCCGCCGAGCAGGGAGCCCGATGTGGGGCTCTATCCCAGGACCCTGGGATCATGATCTGAGCCGAAGGCAGACGCTTAACCATCTGAGCCACCCAGGCACCCCGAAAGTACAAATTTTAGATATTAAAAACATTATAAGGACATTTGCTATATATATATGTGTGTGTGTGTGTGTGTGTGTGTGTATATATATATATATATATATATATTCAAGTCATGAAGCAAAAAGTTGATATTTTTAATGTATCAAATTACCAAAATGTTTTAAACTGTTAAATTATGGAATATCCATTAGATTTCTTTCAACTATTCCACGTTACATACCAAAGGATTTTGAACAATGAGAATGCTTCATGCTGTAATCGCCAGGGGAAGTTTGGGGCATAACTGAGTTAGCTTTGCCCTTGTCCCCAGGCAGTTGGGCCCCCCTCCATTCAGACCTGGCTCCAAAGACCCCATGCTTTCGATTGCTTTCCTCAACATTTGTTCAGTTCCCTTCCAGTAGGATTAGGAGACCCCAAATGTGCCATCTGGGAAGAGCAGCCCCAGCCTGGAGTTCAGTCCATATGTCTCCCCTTTACGGAGCTCTGATTTTATGGTCATCCAGATGCCCTGGGGGGCTAGGAGGAGGGGAAGGTTACGCTTATGTCTTCATGCTGGTACCTGCTGGTCTGGCCTTTGTTCTACAGAGCAGTCTGGTGGCCCACTGGCCTGAGATGGAGCCACCCAAATGGTGCAGACACCCTAATTTTGGATGATTCACATTCACATCAGATGCAGGTCAAGTTCAGTGCTCTGCCTCCTGGTGTATCCCTGGAGGTTTGAGCCATATTATGGGTGTATTTAGGGACACTCGCTTTTTCCTGTTACCACCACAGGGCAGCCTCGAAGGCAGTACGTGTGTCTAAGGTTCACTGACTTCATGGTGCTGCCCCCAGTGGTGAGCTGGTCTTCCCCCCACCCCCACCCGCCCAAGGTCTGATATGTGGTCAGACAGCCCTTTACAGTAGCTCTCATGGGGTGGTGGTCCTTCTTCTTCCTGAGGACGTTCCAAACGTCCTTCTGATTGGCCCTCTGTTATTGCTGATGAACATGGAGGTGACATCGGGGCCTTACAGATTACTGTTGCACCACACCTGAGGTAGAACAGACATTCTTTGAAGGGACTACTTTACTCAGACAATTAGTTTCTCACTATCTTCCTTGCTGGTGGTGGGTGTATGAAAGGCAAGGGTGTGGTCCGCATTCAGGGACTGCATTTGGGAAGGCAGCCGTGAAGGTCTCAAGAGTTAAAGGGCAGACATGTTGGATAATGTAACAGTTAGACATGGTTTTAGAAGATACATTCTGTGTTTACCCAATAAAATTCCAAAGAGTATATTTAACATGACCTTTTACTTTAACACAGTCTTTCACATTTTCCTGCATAGTCTGGATAAGATTTGCCTTTTGGGGCATCCTTAACAAAGCATGATAACAGAAAAGACCATTGCAAGGGACCATGCTTGGGTGACACAGTGAATGGTGGGGCCTCAGGAGTAAGGATGTGTGTAGCTTTACATGAATGTCCGAGAGCTGCAGAGACAAGAGTATCTCGATGGCTGCAGTATAAACAGCTGTATTGAGGTGATGTGGCTTTGTGAGTAATACTGCCACTGGCTTTTTCTGGGGCATGGCATATGAAATGTGCAGGAATCATGCAAATAGGAAGAGATGGTTTCTACACCCAAAAGGAAAGAAATGGTATCTACACACTCTGAAGAATTCCCATGTGCACAGATTGGGTCATAAACAAATACGTAACTTCTGGTTTACCCCTTACACTAAAGTTTCCTTGATAAATCACTGTACCTCAAGTAATTCCATGAATTTTATAATGTATTTTAAAAAATGAAATTGTTCATATTGCCAGGCAGTGATCAAGAAATATATTTACACAGGGCTCATGCACCTGCAGACACACTTGAACTCTACCAGTAGTTTTGGTAGCTTGCTACTTCTTATATTAAATTAATACTTCTCAAAAAGCCGCCAATCGCAGTTGCTATTTCTGCAAACAACTTGTACCACTATTTACTTAGTTTTAATTGGCTCACTTTTTAATTTTAAAATATTTTTTTAAAGATTTTTATTTATTTATTGAGAGAGATAGTGATAGAAAGAGAGCATGAGAGGGGGAGAGTCAGAGGGAGAGGCAGACTCCCCGCCGAGCAGGGACCCCGATGCGGGACTCGATCCCGGGACTCCAGGATCATGACCTGAGCCGAAGGCAGTCGCTTAACCAACTGAGCCACCCAGGCGCCCCCAAATTTTAAAATATTTTTAAATGTGTGTAATTTTATTTTATTTTTATAGTTTGAAGCTGGTGTTACTGACAAAAAATAGGCATGATTCTAAAAATTAATATGACGTAAACAAAATATTGTCATTTGATCCAGGTAGAAAGAGTTGCTTGTAAACATTGGAGCCTGAGGCAACTCCAGTTGTGCTATAAAATGATATGGTGTCAGACAATTGCAGATAACAGACAGACACCTAACTTTCTCCCTGGTTTTCTCATAGATTCAAAAGAGAACAAAAGAAGTAAATTTCTCACAATGGGACCTTGTTAGTAAATGTCCCCTTTGTCAGAACTCTCACACTTTGGAAACACTGATACTCTGTAATACGTGTATCAGATTATAGATAATTTTTATTTTTAGGAGTTCTATAATTGCCAATTATTATATTTATAATTAGAAAAAAGAAATAGAAATGCTCCCCCCTCAAAGATGTGGAACATAATTCCTATCGCTTAAATGCTGACCACACAAGTACAACATGAAAAGTGGGAAAGAAAAGATTACATTTACATTCTGTAAGGGATTAGTATCCAAAATATATAGAAAACTTACACAACTTATATCAAGAAAATAAACAACTTGACTAAAAAAAATGGGCAGAGGACTTGAACAGACATTTTTTTCCAAAGAAGACATCCAGATGGCCAACAGGCTTCTGGAAAGATGCTCAACATCACTCATCATCAGGGAAATGCAAATCAAAACCATGATGAGATGTCACTTCACACCTATTAGATTGGCTAGAATCAAACACAAAAAAAGTAGCAGGTGTTGGTGAGCATGCAAAGAGGAAACCCTATACACCTGCCATGAGGGTGTCATCTGGGGCAGCCACTGTGCAAAGTAGTGTCTCGGTTCCTCAATAAGTTAAAAGTGAACTACCATACAATCCAGCAACTCTCCTTCTGGGTATTTAGCTGGAGAGAACACCCCTATTTATTGCAGCATTATTTAGAGTAGCCAAGGGATGGAGTGAGGAAAGAAGAGGTGGTATATATATACAATGGAATATTACTCAGCCACAAGGAAAGATGGGCAGAGGGATGGCATGGATGGACCTAAAGGGTATTATGCTAAATGAAATCAGAGAAAAACCAATACCACAGGGTCTCATGTATATGTGGAATCTAAAAAGAAACAGACTTGTAGATAAGGAAACAGATTGTTGGTTACCAGGGTGGGGAGGGTCGGAGGGGGCAGGTGGCCAGGTGAGGGGGATTAAGAGGTACAAACCTCCAGTTCTAAAACACACATGCCATGTAGATGCGACGCACGGCTCGGGGAGTGTACTCCATCATGTTGCAGTAACTTCGTATGGTGACAGATGGCAGCTACACTTAACCTTGCAGATCATTTTGTAGTGTAGACAAATAGCAAGTGACTGTGTAGTATGCCTGAAACTAACAGGCCATTTGATGTCAATTAGGCTTTAATTTAAAAGGAAAAAACTGAAATCCTGGAAAAAAAAATGAGAAACCTGAAACAAACTACCATTGTTACCTCAATACGACTGGATGAAAATTACACTTCCTGTCTGTGGCCTGCCTCCCTCCAGTCCAATAATAACCAAAACGCCAGACAAACCCAAACTGAGGGGACAGTCTACAGAATACTCGGTCAGCACTTCTGATCACCAGGAGTATGTGACCGCTATCCAGATCACTAAGAGACATGGAAGTCAGAGAAACGGTCACAGCCCAGAGACATGCAGGGAGAGAGGACAGCGAGATGTCATGTGGTGTCCCAGATGGGATCCTGCAACAGAAAAAGGATACTATGCAAAAACTAAGTCAGTCTGAAGAATTGTATGCTTCATCTAATAACAATAAATCAGTATTGGTTCATTAACTGTAACAAGTGCACCATGCTAACAGTGATGGTTAATTGTATGTGTCAGTTTATCTGGTTAAACATTATTCCCAGGCGTGTCTGTGGGGGTGTTTCTGGATGAGATAAGGATTTGAATAGGTGGGCTCAGGAGAGCAGATGGCCCTTTCCATGGGGTATACAAAACTATCTATACGATCTTCATAAATTTTGTATAAATTGAAAACTATTCTAAAACAAAAATTATTTTTAAAAAGGATTTGCAAGTTTTATGAAGTTAAAAACTATAAATTGAAGAAAATGAAAATCACACTGCTACTTCTTAGTTTCTTCGTAAAAGAATTAAAGACATTATCAGCTGTATGCATATAAAGGGATTTTTGTGGAATATCAAAAGAATGCTGCAAGCAAAGTATTAGGAAACCTATAAGCACAGTTTACATGGGAGGTGTCAATATGAGGAGTATGTTGTGGTATAGGAAAAAATCAGGAATTATAGACTCAATAAAAATTTGGACTCAAATTCCAACTCTCCTATGGGTTCTTGGACCAACTGCTTTTCTCCCTCAACTTCATTTCTCCAGCCAATAAAATGGGGCTAATTTCACTGACCTCATAGGGGAAATGTGGAGGGTGTTGAACACAAAACATGTTTAGGAAATGTTAGCCCGAGTCCTTATTTGGTGGTATAACGTGTGTGGGGTCCCCGGGTGAAGTAATTCATGCTAATTAATAGCCTAGAGTCCTTTCCTCAGGACCCAGTCATTCCTAAGACTGGGGCATGTGTACAAATACAGTGGAGTTTTAGTAACTCCTGAATTCATGTTGGTGTTTGGGGAAGCTGAAGATAGGCTGAAGTCCTTTTTTGTATCCTCTTTTTTTTAAAACTATTCAACAACTGAAAAATTTAAATACAAACAACATTAAGACTATAGCAGTGTGTGTGTACATATATAATGCCCCAAAATTCTTCTAGAAACATGTCAAAAATAAAGTTACCAGAACAATAATGCCACCTGGATATTTAAGGCATTGCTATTTTGATTTCGGTTTTCATAAGAACACTTTACATTAGGAAAAGCTGAATAAAAATGTAAACATTCAGTGTTACCTGATATAAATTAATAGTTTATAATGTCTTTGGTAATCACTATAAATCCTTTCAACCTGCTGTGTTTAATTTTAGGTTTATCAGGTTATTAAATATTTTCCTTAGTAAATTAATCTTTCCCTCACCACATTCCATGTTTAGTTAGAATTTAACCAGCCCAGCAATACAGTTTGTTCCTGTGCACCCCATCTTCGCTGTTCTCCCACCTGGCTGCACTTAAACTTTAGCAAAGTGTCCGCTTGAACAGTATTCGCATTATGAGAGCCACCGAACAGCTTTCCTGAGATGCCAAACCTACTTTCCATTCAAACTGGAAGTGAGCTAAATTTTGGTGAAATTGAAACAACAACAACAACAACAAAACTCCCAAAAACACTTACAAAGCTTTATTTTCTCCAACATTGCTGGAAGATACTTACATGGAAACCAAGTTCAACTAGTAACTGTGGCTTTTCTACCCACACTCCTCCTTGGATGCCACATAGCCATTACTGGAACCAAGGTAAAGAGCGTTTGTACCAAAACAGGGGCGAGCATGCAGGAGGCAGATGAGTGTCTGAGGTGTGTCACAGAGAACAGAGAAAGCCGCAAAATGAGCGCCCCAGCTGCAAGCCTGCAGCGTTGCAGGAGACACGGGGCGGGTGCATTGGTGCAGGAGGGACGGGCAGCACCCCCATGAGGGAGGTGGGGAGAGGACCCGTTTGATTAGGTGTCACAAGAAGCCTTTACTCTTCTGCACTATATTTCTATATGCCACACAAAACACAGAAATCATAAAATCTCTGGGTTAGTGATGCAGTTGGCAAGATGAAGCAGGGTTCGTTTAGGGCCTTCTGAAATCCAGACACGAGAGACCTTGTCTTTCCGCTTGTGTTCTTGGCATTGCAGTGGACCGCCTCCCCTTCTGGGGGACCGCAGCGGACAGGGTGTGCGGGGTCAGATCCTGCACAGGAGCGGTGTAGCGGTGCGGGCTCTAGGTGCTCACAGCAACAGCTGGAGAGAAAACTCACGGTCACATTCGCCTTCGAAAATGTTCACACCTGAAATTGCTCTCAGGTAGAGGTTGGTGACGTTGTGTCCTTTCAAACCAATCAGGATTTGGTAAGGTTTAGTCCCCACAAAAAAGTCTGTGCACAAGGGACTGCCGGGTGGCTGGAAGGCAGGAGAAAAGTTCACAAGGAGAGAAAGTATATATAACACCTCAGTAAGAGTCAGTTTTAGATGGTATATAACTATCTTTCCAGTTGGTATCATCTTTTATTAATTCCAAAGTAATTTTCTGTAGCTGCTAGTAGAAAACAATGAGCAAAACGGCCTAACTTTGGGAGCAAGAATGTAAGGAATCCACATTTGTAACCTGCCGTATCTGTGTCTGGATATATTTAGGCCAACATAGGAAAAGTCGTTCTAACAGCATTCCAGAAAAGAGCCAGGTTCTTAGATTCTGTGCTAAACAAGGGGTGTCTAAAGATGAGCCTAGAATGGAGAGGGAGCACTCCCAGGGAGTTCCAGCTAGAAGAGAGCCCATGGCCATGTCCGCCCCTTGTTTTTGTCTAGAGTGCATTTCCCAGTGCCCACAGTCCACTGAAATCTCAAGCTTCACTGTGTTAGAAACTCGCAGGCAAGACCGGCATGTTCAGAGCACTTTCCTTCTGCAGCAGTTTATCATGTTCTGCAGTCTATAATTTAGAACGTCAACACCAAATATGCATATCATTCTGCTGCTGAATATCCGACAGTAGGTCATTCGTCTTGTTCCTGACACCATAGTGGTGTTTCTGTCTTGCACCCGTTGGACTGCTCATTTTCATGTAACTTCATTCACTCCGGTTTAGTGGGAGGAAGCCAGAAATGTTTGTCCTCAAGGAGAGTAGAGGGTAGTAAAAAGGGAATGTTTGCTTTGACTTACATCTGATTAATAACTATTCCTTTTTCACATGAAACTTTGAAGTTCTGATTTACTTATAATGTTAAAAATATACTCTAGGCTGATGGTATGTGAATTTATAAAAACTTGGTCATGAAGTATACACAGTATTTAGAATTTATATAATACATGACTTATATGCAATATAACTTATAATGAATGATATATATCATTTATAGTGTAATACATGTATATGTACAATGCATTATATATACCATATATAAAATTATATGATGTATATAAAGCAGTTTTAATAGCCACACATTGAAAGCCCTTTCAAACCCTGGCTTTGTTGTATGCAGGGAAGTTTACATTCTTAAATATCATTTCTGCTTTTATTTGAGTGGAGGAGAGTATACATCAAAATAATAAATTCCCCTTCCACTTATATTTGCAGTGACACCAAATGACTTTGTACTTAGTATAAAAGATGAACCTTTCTCCTCTCTGTTTCTTTCTGCATGAAAGTCAATTCCGTCATAGTCTAATAATTAACTTTTTCATACTCAATCTTGTTGCTGGGATACAATGACATCTAAATTATTAATATAAAAATCAGAAGTTCTTCAGCATTTGAGATGTGGTTTACCATGATTTTTGTACTGTATATGTCTATTTTGCTTTTATTTCAGAGGAATCCATATTCCTTCAGTATTTGATTTTGTCTTACAAATTTTTTCCATATATATATATATAGAGAGAGAGAGAGAGAGAGAGAGGTATACATACCTCTAATATTTTGCTACTGTGGTGGAATTGAACTTTTTTCATTTTAAAAAATATTTATATTCAATTAATTAACAGATAGTGTATTATTGGTTTCAGAGGTAGAGGTCAGTGATTCGTCAGTATTTTTTTTTTAAGACTTTATTTATTTATTTGACAGAGAGAGAGCACAAGCAGGGGGAGGAGTAGAGGGAGAGGAAGAAGCGGGCTCCCCGCTGAGCAGGGAGCCCGACGTGGAGCTCGATCCCAGGACCCTGGGATCATGATCTGAGCCAAAGGCAGATGCTTAACCGACTGAGCCACCCAGGCGTCCCAGTGATTCATCTTATATAACACCCAGTGCTCATTCCATCATGTGTCCTCCTTTTTTTTTTTTTTTTAGATTTCATCTATTTTATTTGAGAGAGAGAGGTACAAGGGGGGTGAGGGGCAGAGAGAGAAGCAGACTCCCTGCTGAGCAGGGACTCTGATGCAGGACTTGATCCCAGGACTCCAGGATCATGACCTGAGCCAAAAGCAGACACCTAACTGACTGAGGCACCCAGGCAGCCCCATCATGTGCCTTCCTTAATGTCCATCACTCAGCCACCCCATCCCCCCATCCGCCTCCACTCCAGCAACCCTCAGCTTGTTTCCTATGATTGAGAGTTTCTTATGGTTTGTTTCCCTCTCTGATTTCATCTTGTTTTATTTTTCCCTCCCTTCCCCTATGATCCTGTTTTGTTTCTTAAATTCCACATATAAGTGAAACAATATAATTGTCTTTCTCTGATTGACTTATTTTGCTTAGCATAATACCCTCTAACTCTATCCGTGTCATTGCAAATGTTAAGATTTCATTCTTTTTGATGGCTGAGTAATATTCCATTGTGTATATATACCACATCTTCATCCATTCATCTGTCGATGGACATCTGGGCTCTTTCCACAGTTTGGCTATTGTGGACATTGCTGCTATAAACGTTGGGGTGCAGGTGCCCCTTTGGATCACTACATTTGTATCTATGGGGTAAATACCTAATTTTTTCTCATTTTTAATTTTTTATTATTTTTTATTTTTTTAAAGATTTTATTTATTTATTTGAGAACGAGAGAGAGCACAAGCAGGGGAAAGAGGCAGAGGGAGAAGGAGAAGCAGACTCTCTGCTGAGCAGGGAGCCCGATGTGGGGCTCAGTCCCAGGACCCTGGGATCATGACCTGAGCTGAAGGCAGACACTCAACTGACTGAGCCACCCAGGGACCCCTGAACATTTTTTTTCTCATTTTCAAAAGAGATTTATCCACTCCTACTGCTTGCCTGCTCTGTGGACTCGGTCAAATCCATCTTCACCAGCGTGGATCTGTTGTAGTTTGCTGGTGTCTGTTTGGCATGAGGACCATCCGGGATGGTTTCTTCTGCATCATGAAGAGAAGCTGTGGCCTGCATGTTCCAAAATCCATTTCCTCACGTTTATGGAATTGATTGTGTCAATGATAACCACTCTTTGAGATGTGGAAAACCAATGCAAAGGAGAGTTATTATTTCAACATGTATCCTAGGTGTTTGCAGGCAGAGGCATGAGCAGATGTGAGACACATTTTCTTGTTAAGTTGCTGCTTATTTTATTCTTTGCCATATATTTCAATAACCTTTTTTTCACAACTTGGTAAATAACTTTATGAAAACTTCCCATCATTTGTTTGGTTTCATATAATATTTTTCCTTGTTTTAATGTGGAAAATATTTTCTGATATCATTTAGTAAGAAACCCAGCTTTCTCATTTTCCCTTCCTTTGAGATCTTCTACCTGCACTCTTCATTGGCACGTTCTACCAACATTTTCTGAGTGTCTTCTGTATTGCCACAGATACAGATAACTTAGATAGATAGATGATAGATAGATAGATAGATAGATAGATAGATAGATAGATAGATAGATAGATGAATTAAGTTAAAAATGATTCTTTCCTCAAATATTTGGCAGTTGAAGAAGAGCTATGAGTATATTCCAAACAGGAATAGGGGTGGGGGCGGGTGGGAAGTGGAGGGTACCTGTGGGTGGGAGTGATCTACCGTGGAGGACAGGAGCATTTTGTGATCTCATTGTGTAGAATTCCTGGTGCATGGTCATAATAAAAACCAGACTGAATTTTAGTCTGTTCATTGCGTTTTAAAATTCTCTACAACTGATGCACCTGTCTCATCATTGGCACCTTGTAGTAAAGAGTTCCCACCCTATCTTATTAAAACACTGGATAGAATATATAAATCTACTTGTAATGTAAGACTTTATATGTCAGGGTAATGATATGAACTGATGATAGAAAGAGAGTAGGAAAGGAGCAGAAGATTCACTTGACAGCCAGGGGACCTCACAGGAGAGCTGCTATTTCAGGGCTCTGTGAATAGCAGGTAGGGATTTACAAATACTCAGGTTGCTCTTTGTCAAGAAGGAAACTGCGTCTTTTCATTACAAATCAGTCAACCCATGTGTTTTTTCCAATTTCCATGTGTTCAGTACACTGAGGTACATAGTCATGACACTCTCTCCCATGTATGTGTGGTTACATGCTGGAAGTTTCAAAAGAACCTGAAATAAGAAAAACAAAGCTGGGGGCATCACGTTGCCTGATTTCAAGCTATATTACAAAGCTGTAATCACCAAGACAGCATGGTACTGGCACAAAAACAGACACACAGATCAATGCAACAGAATAGAGAGCTGGGATATGGACCCTCAAGTCTATGGTCAACTAATCTTCAACAAAGCAGGAAAGAATATCCAATGGAAAAAGGACAGTCTCTTCAATAAATGGTGCTGGGAAAATTGGATAGCCACATGCAGAAGAATGAAACTCAACCATTCTCTTACACCATACACAAAGATAAACTCAAAATGGATGAAAGACCTCAATGTGAGACAGGAATCCATCAAAATCCTAGAGGGGAACATAGGCAGTAATCTCTTCGACATTGGCCACAGCACCTTTTTTCAAGACACGTCTCCGAAGGCAAGGGAAATGCAGGCAAAAATGAACTTTTGGGACTTCATCAAGATAAAAAGTTTCTGCACAGCAAAGGAAATATTCAACAAAACAAAGAGGCAACCCACAGAATGGGAGAAGGTATTTGCAAATGACACTACAGATAAAGGGCTGGTATCCAAGATCTATAAAGAACTTCTCAGACTCAACACCCAAAAAACAAATAAGTCAAAAAATGGGCAGAAGACATGAACAGACACTTCTCCAAAGAAGACAGACAAATGGCTAACAGAGACATGAAAAAATGTTCATCATCATTAGCCATCAGGGAAATTCAAATCAAAACCACATTGAGATACCACCTCACACCCGTTAGAATGGCAAAAATGGACAGGGAAAGAAACAACAAATGTTGGAGAGGTTGTGGAGAAAGGGGAACCCTCTTACACTGTTGGTGGGAATGCAAGTCGGTACAGCCACTTTGGAAAACAGTGTGGAGGTTCCTCAAAAATTTAAAAATAGAGCTACCCTATGACCCAGCAATTGCACTCCTGGGTATTTACCCCAAAGACACAGATGCAGTGAAAAGAAGGGTCATATGCACCCCAATGTTCATAGCAGCAATACCCGCAATAGCCAAACTGTGGAAAGAGCTGAGATGCCCTTCAACAGAGGAATGGATAAAGAAGATGTTATTCATATATACAATGGAATATTACTCAGCCGTCAGAAAGGATGAATACCCAACTTTTACATCAACATGGATGGGACTGGAGGGGATTATGCTGAGTGAAATA
The DNA here is from genome assembly GCF_011800145.1 of Mirounga leonina. NCBI lineage: Eukaryota > Metazoa > Chordata > Mammalia > Carnivora > Phocidae > Mirounga > Mirounga leonina. The sequence continues at coordinate 17,001,011 of NW_023270380.1, read as the reverse complement.
AGTCAAGCAGAGAAAGTCAATTATCATATGGTTTCATTTATTTGTGGAACATAAGGAATAACATGGAGGACAAAAACAATTACCAAATGAAAGGAAGGGAAAAATGAAGTGAGGGATATTGGAGGGGGTGATGAACCATGAGAGACTATGGACTCTGAGAAACAAACTGAGGGTTTCAGAGGGGAGGGGGGGGTCGGGGGGGATGTGTTAGCCTGGTGAGGGGTTTTAAGGGGGGCATAATTTGCAGGGAACCCGGGGTTTTAAACGAAAAAGAAAAATAAAAAAAAAAAAAAAGAACCTTAAATAAAAACAAATGTAACAAAAAACTATGGGGTTATTTCTCATCATCCCCAAATGGAGAACTCATATTGTCACACGTCAGTGTTTTAGGAGATAGACCGTTGAGTGTACTCAGCTAGTCTTCCACTTACTCCTCCTAGTTTTTCTGCCGCCATACCATACAACTACTATTTCCACACCATTATTTGGGGTCCTGTTACTTGTATGGTGTTGAGGACACACAGGAAGCTTTATCAGTATAGAAAGAAGCTCCTTCTGCAGGTTGATTTCCTAAGTGGGAAGCTATCTTCAAGGTACACCAGAGTAATTTTCCATTTAATTTGGCATTTTCTGGGAGATTGACTCCAAAATTCAAGGCCTTCCTGATTAAATTCAGTTGCATTTATGTCCAGGTGATTCTCCTAGGGGCTGGTATACTGCTGCAGAGCTGAGCTGTGGGCCTGCTTGAGCTGAATCACGCCCGCTGAGCGCCTGCAGTCCTTCCAGCTGCTCCCTCCATTGTGCAGGCTCATTTTCACCAGAGTGGATTAATTCACATCGTGCCCGCACACCTAGAAAACAGTAGTCTCTTGAAGAGAGTCTCAGTGTAGGAGCAGTGTGGAAAAATCTTTGTTAAAAGGTTTCATCCACTTCAGGCCGTAGAAAACAGGTCACAGAGGAGATAAGGAGGGTCTACAATATCTTTTGACAATATTTAAAAATCTGTTCATTTTATTCAAATTTACATTTATTTTAATTTTACCATAATTCTTTTGTGCATCAAAAGTACAAACACTGAAAGCTTTCATCCATTCAAAAAGTCATACTTCATGGCAGGGTTACTCTTCTCACATTAAGCATGTTTATTCTCTGTGCTTTTCTACTTCCGTTTTTAAAAGATAAATAAATCATAGGCAATGGGAGAGGCCTGTATTGTTCTTCCCCCAAAGAAAGAAAAACTACTAAGTTGTGGGAAGTAACAATTCCTTGTTGCTTTTTTATTCTCCTTTTTGTTGGTTTGCTCCGTTTGTACTTACTATGCCATTAAAAGGACAGGATTTTAAGAAATTACTAAGAAAATTTTAGTCTGTTTAAATTAATTAAGAGGCTTAAGTAAAATAATTGATATTAAAAGCAGAAATACACATAGTAATTGATATTAAAAGCATAAATATACACACTTCTATTTTCTTAATATAGTCATCTTTCTCTTCCTTGTCTTCTTCCATTAGGGCAAAAACAATTACCAAATGAAAAATTAAGTAAAATAAATTAAAAATAACAGTATTTTACTTCCTCCTTCTCCAAAGAGAAGAGACAGAAAACCCATCACTTTTGGATTTATTTTTCTTCATCTTCCCATTTTATGCACTTTGCTGTTACAAGTTCCAGAATGAAGGTAGAAACCACTTGGATAATGGTTTGAGCAGAGGTCTGTGTGTGCATGTGTGTGTATGCACGTGTTTGCATGTGTGTATGCACATGTTTGCATGTGTGTATGTGTGTTTGCATGTGTGTGTATGCATGTGGGGGTAGGGGTAGGGTGTTTTTTGTGTGTAAATCCAAGTTTAATTAGAAAAAGAAGTAATAGCTCTTGTCATACAAGTCATGGGGCCCTTAAGTATAATTTTCTGGGAAGTGTGAGATAGCCAGCCCATAGGTTTGACTGACAGACTTGAGTTTGAAATGCTCCTTTCCTTCTTACTTTTTCTAGCAAAATACCCACCTTCATCGAACTAAGACTGAATTGTTTGTAAATCTTCTGAAAATGTAAAACAGTTCTATTTTTCTTAGGTTACTCTACACACAGCACTATCTAATAGAAATGTAATCTGATGGGACGCCTGGGTGGCTCAGTCGGTTAAGCGTCTGCCTTCAGCTCAGGTCATGATCCCAGGGTCCTGGAATCGAGTCCCGCATCCAGCTCCCTGCCCCCTGGGGAGCCTGCTTCTCCCTCTGCCTCTGCCTCTCTCTCTCTCTCTCTCATGAATAAATAAATAAAATCTTTAAAAAAAAAAAAAGAAATGTAATCTGAGCCACGTACATAACTTTAAAATGTATAGTATTCACATAAAAAAGGAAATATATGTGCAAAATCACATCGTTTCAACATTTAATCTAGTTTAGACTTATTACTGAGGTATTTTACATTAATTTTTTGTACTTGGTGTTCAGATTCTGGTATGTAGTCACAACACTTCTAAGTTTGAATCCTGTGTTTTCAGTGGTTATGATACAGTATAATCCTACCAAAACAATAAAAATGTGCTTAAAAAAGTTTAGTTTTTAAATTTAATTTTATTAAAACAATTTAAATTAAAAATTCAACTCAGCCATATATCAAGTGCTCAACAGCCGCGGTGGTAAGTGCTGATATAGAAACTAGGGCACTGTTTAACTCATAAAGCCAAAAAGTATAAATATGTCCACCGGCTTGACACTTTTTCAAGGAATTACTTGAAATATCTCATTGAGCCTTTATTAAAACACCATTATTCAGCATAAAACAGAGCAACAACACTTGGTAGCAAATTTGATATCTATATTACATTTTCTCTTCTATTTTCCACATTGTATATTTTAAGTGAAATGTGTCTTGATAGTCAAATCTTTTTCTTCTTTATTTTATTATGATATTGTTTAGATACAGATTTGAAGCTAGAATCTATATTCTAACCAAGAATCCTCAAACCAATTAACTAACTGCTCTACTTAAGGAAATTCAGCTTAGTTCTGATAACCAAAATCACAGTGAAAATAATGTAATGAGAAAATGTAGCATAAAGGGATAGATTATATGATCATGTCTAAACGACATCATTTTTCTAGTGATTTCTAATAAGAATCTAGAAGAGCAGGAATATACTCGACTAAACAGTAACATTACCTAGTGTGTTGGAGATGCACTACTGTGTTGATGCTTTCAGTTTTATGTCAGAATTGTGTTAAATGTCCAGTATGTGAAAGGAAGCACTGCAGTTCTGGTCTGTGTTATCAGTAAGAAAATACACAGCTTGTGGACATGTTACAAGGTGTGAGTTTAATGTGAATATGAAGGTCAAGGCAAATATCAAGCATGAATGTCTACTTCATTATCGAGATTGGCTGTTGACAGATTTTATTTGCTAGATCAGTTTATCTTTTCTGTGAGAACACATCCTTATATCATTTCTTCCTTTCACAAAGGTAGAGTCCTAAGTCATTCATCACATTATTTTAAACCATGCATACAGCACTTTTAACCTCTGGTATTGTTAGGATTGCATTGTATCCCCTTCAAAAAGATATGTTGAAGCCCTGACTCTCATTTTATCAGAAAGTGACCTTATTTTGGAATAGGGTCATTGCTCATGCAGTTGGTTAGAATGAGGTCACCCCGAAGTTGGATTGGCCTTTAAGCCAGTATAACTGGTGTTCTCCTAAGAAGAACAGAGACAAGAAGGAAAGACAGCTGGGTGAAGACAGAAGAGCCTGGAATCATGCAGCCATAAGCAGAACACCTGGGTCCCAAGAAGCTGAAGGGCCTGCCCCTTCCAGCACCCAGACATCGGATCCCCGGCCTCCAGAACTGTGAGGGAGCACACGTCTGTGGTTTTAGGCCACTCAGTTGGCGGGGCTTAGTATGTAGTCCTAGGAACTAACGCAGGCAGCGAAATTAATAAACTGTTTCCGGAAATTTTAATCTCCAATTTAAAAAGTAATTCACTTTATTGGTGTTATAATAGTCTTTCTATTCATTCAATTCACCAAGTATGTCAGATACAGAACAGGAAAATCATTAATTCATGTTCCCTACCCTACATCTAGTAAGTAGCCAAGTAAAAAAGTCAGGGCCTGTAATTAAACAGTGCAAAAATTGCACCAACACTTGTTAAGGGAAGATATTTTGGCAATATAGATATTAAGACCTAGAGTAACCAGTCTTCTTTTAGTTCATAAAAATTAAATAAAGAGTATAATGGACAAGGGGCACCTGGGTGGCTCAGTTGGTTAAGCGTCTGCCTTCAGCTCAGGTCATGATCTCAGGGTCCTGGGATCGAGCCCCACATCGGGCTCCCTGCTCAGTGGGAAACCTGCTTCTCCCTCTCTCTCTGCTCCTTCCCCTCCTGTGCTCTCTGGCATGTGTGCTTTCTCTCTCTCTCTCATGAATAAACCTTTTTTAAAAAGACTATAATGCTTGTCTAAAGTATGAGAATTAAATTACATGGTTTTTCTGTAGTTGATGTTGTTGGACTAATTGATAAGAGTTGGAAGTCTCAAAATCGTAGCATCCGTGGGAGGTGGGGAGACACACCGTTTACTGCTGAAAGATAGCAGTTACTAACTTGACCTGGAACCAAGTCTGCAAAACGCTGCTTGGAGCTCAGTCCAGAAGACAGCATCTCTCTTTGCCGGAGATCTTAATCCACTGTGCCCTAGTACACGTTCCCTTGATATGCAGGCACGTCATTATTTCCTTCTTTTAAAAATGAAGAAAATAACAAAGTATCGATAATGGTTAGGGTCTCAGCTCGCATGGAGTTTGGTTTTGGCTCCTTTTCATCCACCTTTCAAAGCTGCGGAGACCTGGCAACATGGATGTTGTAATCCCTCTTCACTCCTGTAATCCCTCTTTACTCCTATCAGCACAATGTTTGTCTAAATGACGAAAACTATTCAAATTAGTTTCCTATCATTCTTTCATGAAATTATAGGTTGAGAACCATGAAAAGCGACCCAAGAACCTGGTTGTGTGTGATGGCTTCAATAAGTGATGACCAAAGTTAAGTTCTAAGAAGGAACTTTACCTTCCATCATGAAAGAAGAGTGACTCTAACACATCCCAGAGTTACTGAAGAAAAGCACTCCAAATCTTTGTGTCATACAGTCTCCCCTCTTGGATCACCTGTGCTGCAATCTTCCCTTACACGGGGTTTTAAATTCACCTCTTCAGAACATGCTGGTGTAAACACACATGTGTGTAATGCTCACTCTTACCGTTGGCACAGACATTCAGCATGCATTTGGGATTAATATTTGTTGGTGTTCATGTGAAGCTCTGTCCCCTGGACGCCCAACTTCGGCAGCCTCAGGGGCCTCCTTCATAGAGAAGGAAACACATTGAGCCCACCATGACATTTCCGCTCAACAGTTATTCACACTCACTGCCTTCCTGGCCAAATTGGTGTGGTTTGCCTGGAATTATTTTTGTCAAAAATGCTGGCTGCCAAGCATTATTATCCAGTCAGTCGTAACCATGAGTATTTTTGACAATAATTTATAAAATTGATAGGTAGAGATAGAAAAAAAAAAGTAGGAGGCATCACTTTTCAATCCTCAAGTTAAGTCTAATCAAGCACTTTCTCTTCTTTCCACAAGATTCTTGTGCTAACAATTGAGGCCCCTTCAGCAAGTTCATGCTCCTGGAAGAAAGAATCACAATCAGAGACCCTGCAGTACGGATCCTCAGAAGCCAAGTTCAACATTTTGAAAGATAATAGTATAGGCTTGGGGCACCTGGGTGGCTCAGTCGTTAAGCATCTGCCTTCAGCTCAGGTCATGATCTCAGGGTCCTGGGATCGAGCCCCACATCGGGCTCCCTGCTCAGCAGGAAGTCTGCTTCTCCCTCTCCCACTCCCTGTGCTTGTGTTCCCTCTCTCGCTGTATCTTTCTCTCTGTCAAATAAATAAATAAAATCTTAAAAAAAAATAGTATAGGCTTGTATTGCAGGGTTTTTTGTGAGCCTGTCTTTCAAATAATCTAGTTTGCTAATTTTCTCTGATGAGCAGTGCTGCTCCATTGAATCTGTTTATCAAACTTCTGTGGATTTGTGATAGTCCAGCTAAGGTCTTCGGGAAGCCTTTAACATGTACAGATTTCTTGGGCTCATGAGACAAGGTTGTCACGATTTCCAAGAAATTCTTTTAAAAGGAACATAAATGCTTCCATTCTGGAGGTGTCATGTGGAAGGTTTTAATTCAGTTGACAGTATTTGGTTCAGAGACCACACTCCGTGGTTTTCCAGCAGCACACGGGGTGACACCCCCGCCCCTGCCACCATGCAGCTTCCATGAGAACAAACCACAGCTGTGCAAGTCTTCATTAACATAGTGATATTCCTTTGACCTTACCTCCAAAATTCCTGCACTTCTGTAGAATTGAAGGCATAATTCTTTAAAATAAAGCTATGATAAACTTTCTAAACTTAAAATGAGCCATGGAAGTTGGGCCATGAATGTGTTTGAATTCCTGGATGCACTATTTGTAGGGAATAAATATCGGCATTAAGCCGGATACCTATTGTGTATTTCTTTCATGATGAAAACAAATGTTCTTAAGGCTTTTAACTTGTAGTCTGGGAAGAAAGTACATTATAGAAGTGTTAATGGCTTTAAAAAAAAAAATAGTTGAGTAAACAACATATGTAATTATTCTGCAGGAAAATGCTGCTTAATTAAAACACAGAGCCATTCTATTAGCATACACACCTGCCACTCATATGGTTCATTTCTTCCTAAAATAACTTAATTCCTGAACAAGGTTCTCTCTTCACTTCGCTTCCTTGGGAAATGTCCACTTTGAATTTCTGCTTCAAATTTGCCTGTGTTGTCTCTAAATACTGTGTGTGTGTGTGTGTGCATGCGTGTGTGCACGCATGCCCATGCAGATGTCTCTGTTGGCTCCTATATATCCCCAGGGGGACGTGGATTTATAACAACCACTGAACCTGTAGGCTTTATGCTCCAGTGTACTTTGAAAATAGTCAGCACCCACTCATGATAGCCTGGAGATCACTGTCTTTACTTCTTTTTATTTTTTATTTTTTTTGTTTTTTATTTTTTATTTTTTAATTGTTATGTTAATCCCCATACATTACATCATTAGTTTTAGATGTAGTGTTCCATGATTCATTGTTTGTGCATAACACCCAGTGCTCCATGCAGAACATGCCCTCCTCAATACCCTTCACCAGGCTAACCCATCCTCCCACCCTCCTCCCCTCTAGAACCCTCAGTTTGTTTCTCAGAGTCCATCCTCTCTCATGGTTCATCTACCCCTCCCATTCCCCCCCCTTCATTCTTCCACTCCTGCTACCTTCTTCTTTTTTTTTTTTTCTTAACATATATTGCATTATTTGTTTCAGAGGTACAGATCTGAGATTCAACAGTCTT
>NW_023270380.1:16882981-16993181 GCF_011800145.1 Mirounga leonina | reverse complement strand
CCCCACCCCCCACTCCAGCAACCCTCAGTTTGTTTCCTGCAATTAAGAATTTCTCATATCAGTGAGGTCATATGATACATGTCTTTCTCTGTTTGACTTATTTCACTCAACATAATACCCTCCAGTTCCATCCACATCGTTGCAAATGGCAAGATCTCATTCCTTTCGATGGCTGCATAATATTCCATTGTATATATATACCACCTCTTCTTGATCCATTCATCTGTCGATGGACATCTTGGCTCTTTCCACAGTTTGGCTATTGTGGACATTGCTGCTATAAACATCAGGGTGCATGTACCCTTTCGGATCCCTACTTTTATATCTTTGGGGTAAATAGCCAGTAGTGCAATTGCTGGATCATATGGTAGCTCTATTTTCAACTTTTTGAGGAACCTCCATACAGTTTTCCAGAGTGGCTGCACCAGCTTGCATTCCCACCAACAGTGTAGGAGGGTTCCCCTTTCTCCACATCCCCGCCAACATCTGTCATTTCCTGACTTGTTAATTTTAGCCATTCTGACTGGTGTGAGGTGGTATCTCATTGAGGTTTTGATTTGGATTTCCCTGATGCTGAGTGATGTTGAGCCCTTTTTCATGTGTCTGTTGGCCCTTTGGATGTCTTCTTTGGAAAAATGTCTGTTCATGTCTTCTGCCCATTTCTTGATTAGATTCTTTGTTCTTTGGGTGTTGAGTTTGATGAGTTCTTTATAGATTTTGGATACTAGCCCTTTATCTGATATGTCATTTGCAAATATCTTCTCATTCTGCCGGTTGTCTTTTGGTTTTATTGACTGTTTCCTTTGCTTTACAAAAGCTTTTTATCTTGATGAAGTCCCAATAGTTCATTTTTGCCCTTGCTTCCCTTGCCTTTGGCGATGTTTCTAGGAAGAAGTTGCTGTGGCTGAGGTTGAAGAGGTTGCTGCTTGTGTTCTCCTTTAGGATTTTGATGGAATCCTGTCTCACATTGAGGTCTTTCAACCATTTGGAGTCTATTTTTGTGTGTGGTGTAAGGAAATGGTCCAGTTTCATTCTTCTGCATGTGGCTATCCAGTTTTCCCAACACCATTTGTTGAAGAGACTGTCTTTTTTCCATTGAAAATTCTTTCCTGCTTTGTCAAAGATGAGTTGACCATAGAGTTAAGGGTCCATTTCTGGGTTCTCTTTATTGTTCCATTGATCTATGTGCCTGTTTTTGTGCCAGTACCATACTGTCTTGATGATGACAGCTTTGTAATAGGCGAAATTGTGATACCGCCAGCTTTGCTCTTCTTTTTCAACATTCCTCTAGCTATGCGGGGTCTTTTCTGGTTCCATACAAATTTTAGGATGATTTGTTCCATTTCTTTGAAAAAAGTGGAGGGTATTTTGATGGGGATTGCATTGAATGTGTAGATTGCTCTAGGTAGCATTGACATCTTCACAATATTTGTTCTTCCAATCCATGAGCATGGAACGTTTTTCCAATTCTTTGTGTCTTCCTCAATTTCTTTCATGAGTGTTTTATAGTTTTCTGAGTACAGATCCTTTGCCTCTTTGGTTAGATTTATTCCTAGGTATCTTATGGTTTTGGGTGCAATTGTAAATGGGATCAACTCCTTAATTTCTCTTTCTTCTGTCTTGTTGTTGGTGTATAAGAATGCCACTGACTTCTGTGCATTGATTTTATATCCTGCCACTTGACTGAATTCCTGTATGAGTTCTAGCAGTTTTGGGGTGGAGTCTTTTGGGTTTTCCACATAAAGTATCATCTCATCTGCAAAGGGTGAGAGTTTGACTTCTTCTTTGCCGATTTGGATGCCTTGTATTTCTTTTTGTTGTCTGATTGCTGTGGCTAGGACTTCCAATACTATGTTGAATAGCAATGGTGATAGTGGCCATCCCTGCCGCGTTCCTGACCTTAGGGGGAAAGCTCTCAGTTTTTCCCCATTGAGAATGATATTCGCTGTAGGTTTTTCGTAGATGGCTTTTATGATATTGAGGTATGTACCCTCTATGCCTATGCTCTGAAGTTTTGATCAAGAAAGGATGCTGTACTTTGTCACATGCTTTTTCTGCATCTCTTGAGAGGATCATGATTCTTGTTCTTTCTTTTGTTAATGTATTGAATCACGTTGATCGATTTGCGGATGTTGAACCAACCTTGCAGCCCAGGGATAAATCCCACTTGGTCGTGGTGAATAATCCTCTTAATGTACTGTTGGATCCTGTTGGCTAGTATTTTGATGAGAGTTTTTGCATTCATGTTCATCAGAGATATTGGTCTGTAATTCTCCTTTTTGATGGGGTCTTTGGTTTTGGGATCAAGGTAATGCTGGCCTCATAAAATGAGTTTGGAAGTTTTCCTTCCATTTCTATTTTTTGGAACAGTTTCAGAAGAATAGGTATTCATTTTTCTGAAATGTTTGGTAGAATTCCCCTGGGAAGCCATCTGGCCCTGGGCTTTTGTTTTTTGGGAGATTTTTGATGACCGCTTCAATTTCCTTAGTGGTTATAGGTCTGTTCAGGTTTTCTATCTCTTCCTGGTTCAGTTTTGGTAGTTGAAACATCTCTAGGAATGCATCCATTTCTTCCAGGTTATCGAATTTGCTGGCATAGAGTTGCTCATAATATGTTCTTTTAATTGTTTGTATTTCTTTGGTGTTGGTTGTGATCTCTCCTCTTTCATTCATGATTTTGTTGATTTGGGTCATTTCTATTTTCTTTTTGATAAGTCTGGCCAGGGGTTGATTAATCTTATTAATTCTTTCAAGGAACCAGCTCCTAGTTTCGTTGATCTGTTCTACTGTTCTTTTAGTTTCTATTTCATTGATTTCTGCTCTGATCTTTATTATTTCTCTTCTCCTGCTGGGTTTAGGCTTTATTTGCTGTTCTTTCTCCAGCTCCTTTAGGTGTAGGGTTAGGTTGTGTACTTGAGACCTTTCTTGTTTCTTGAGAAAGGCTTGTAATGCTATATACTTTCCTCTTAGGACTTCCTTTGCTGCATCCCAAAGATTTTGAATAGTTGTGTTTTCATTTTCAATGGTTTCCATGAATTTTTAAAATTTTTCTTTAATTTCCTGGTTGACCCATTCATTCTTCAGTAGGATGCTCTTTAGCCTCCGTATTTGAGTTCTTTCCGACTTTCCTCTTGTGATTGAGTTCTAGTTTCAAACCATTGTGGTCTGAAAATGGGCAGGGAATGATCCCAATCTTTTGGTACCAGTTGAAACTGATTTATGACCTAGGATGGGATCTCTTCTGCAGAATGTTCCATGGGCCCTAGAGAAGAATGTTTATTCTGTTGCTTTGGGATGGAACGTTCTGAATATGTCTGTGAAGTCCATTTGGTCCAGTGTGTCATTTAAAGTCTTTATTTCCTTGTTGATCTTTTGCTTAGACGATCTGTCCATTTCAGTGAGGGGGGTGTTAATGTCCCCCACTATTATTGTATTGTTGTCGATGTGTTTCTTTGCTTTTTTTATTAATTGCCTTATATAATTGGCTGCTCCCATGTTAGGGGCATAGATATTTACAATTGTTAGATCTTCTTGTTGGATAGACCCTTTAAGTAGTATATAATGTCCTTCCTCATCTCTTATTACAGTCTTTGGTTTAAAATCTAATTTGTCTGATATAAGGATTGCCACCCCAGCTTTCTTTTGGTGTCCATTAGCATGGTAAATGGTTTTCCACCCCCTCACTTTCAATCTGGGGGTGTCTTTGGGTCTAAAATGAGTCTCTTGCAGACAGTATATCGATGGGTCTTGTTTTTTAATCCAATCTGATAGCCTTTGTCTTTTGATTGGGGCATTTAGCCCATTTACATTCAGGGTAACTATTGAAAGATAGGAATTTAGTGCCATTGTATTGCCTGTAAGGTGACTTTTACTGTATATTGTCTGTGTTCCTTTCTGGTCTATGTTGCTTTTAGGCTCTCTCTTTGCTTAGAGGACCCCTTTCAAGATTTCTTGTAGGGCTGGTTTCGTGTTTGCAAATTCCTTTAGTTTTTGTTTGTCCTGGAAGCTTTTTCTCTCTCCTTCTATTTTCAGTGACAGCCTAGCTGGATATGGTATTCTTGGCTGCGTTTTTTTCTCGTTTAGTGTTCTGAATATATCCTGCCAGTCCTTTCTGGCCTGCCAGGTCTCTGTGGATAGGTCTGTTGCTAATCTAATGTTTCTACCATTGTAGGTTACATATCTCTTCTCCGAGCCGCTTTCAGGATTTTCTCTTTGTCTATGAGACTCGTAAGTTTTACTATTAGATGTCGGTGTGTTGAACTATTTTTATTGATTTTGAGAGGGATTCTCTGTGCTTCCTGGATTTTGATGCCTGTTTCCTTCCCCAAATTAGGGAAGTTCTCTGCTATAATTTGCTCTATTATACCTTCTGCCCCTCTCTCTCTTTCTTCTTCTTCTGGGATCCCAATTATTCTAATGTTGTTTCATCTTATGGTATCGCTTATCTCTTGAATTCTGCCCTCATGATCCAGTAGTTGTTTATCTCTCTTTTTCTCAGCTTCTTTATTTTCCATCATTTGGTCTTCTATATCACTGATTCCCTCTTCTGCCTCATTTATCCTAGCAGTTAGCACCCCCATATTTGTTTGCACCTCATTAATAGCCTTTTTGATTTCAACTTGGTTAGATTTTAGTTCTTTTACTTCTCCAGAAAGGTTTTCCCTAATAACTTCCATGCCTTTTTCAAGCCCAGCTAGTATCTTTAAAGTGACGATTCTGGACTCTAGATCTGACATCGTACTAATGTCTGTATTGAGTAGGTCCCTGGCAGTCGGTACTACCTCTTGTTTTTTTTGTTGAGGTAATTTTTCCTTCTTGTCATTTTGTGCAGAAGAGAATAGATTAATGAGAGAACAAAATGCTAGCAGGGTAACAACGTCCCCAGAAAATATACTCTCAACAAATCAGGAAAGACCTGAAGCAGTGGGAAAAGAAAGGGAATAAGAGAAAAAAGAAAAAGAAAAAAAAAGAAAAAGATAAAGATAAAAACAAACAAAAACAGAACAAAACAAAACAAAAAACAGAATGTGATCAAATATGATCAGGCTGGTGCATAGATCAGTGCCACACACTAGATTTTGGGTGTATTTTGGTCTGTTTGAGGAAAGTGCCTCCCAAAATTTTAAAGAAATAAAAACTTATATATGTACAAAAATAAGGGTTGATATGATGAAGGGATGGAATATGACTATAAAGATGGAAATTATAAAAAAATTTATAAAAGGAATTGATAAGAAGTTGTTTGAAAAAAGAAAGAGAATTTAAAAAAATAAAGGGAGAGAATGTGATCAGGCATGGGAGTAGAAAAAAACCATATAGTAGAGATTTGAGGTATATTTTGATCTGTTAGAAGAAAGGATATCAAAAATTTAAGGAGAGAATAACTTATATATATGCCAAAAATATGGGTAACTACTATGAAGGGATAGATTATGACTCTAAAAATGAAAAATAAAAATGTTTTTTACAAAAGGATTGATAAGATGTTGGTTGAAAAAGGGAAAAAGAAAAATTAAAAAAAAAAAAAAGACAGTTAAAAAAAAATAAACTTTGAAAGACTAAAGAATCATGGTAAAAAAGCCATGGATTCTATGTGCAGTATTCCCTTGCGCTGGAGTTCTGCCATTCTCATTGATCGGTAAACTTGGTCTTGGCTGGCTGTTCTCGCTGATCTTCTGGGGGAGGGGCCTGTTGCCGTGGTTTCCAAATGTCTTTGCCGTTGGCGGAATTGCCCCGCCCTTGCCAGGTCCCGGCTAAATAATCTGCTCAGGTTTGCTCTCCAGAGCTTTTGTTCCCTGCAAGATTTCCGTACAGCTTTGGAGGCGGAGAGTGAAAATGGCGGCCTCCCAATCTTTGCCTCCGAGGAGCCGAGAACTCGGGGCCCCGCTCCTTATTGAGCCCCCAGAGAAAAGCCATCAATCCCTCCCTTCTCCCCGGTCTCTGGCCGCACTCCGTGCTCACCCGGCCTGTTACCGCGCGTTTCTATCTCTGGCACCCGACTCTGGGTGGAGTCTCCAAACCCAGCAGATCCCTGCAGTGCGCTCCTGCGCCGCTCCTCCCGGGGGAGGAAGGGGAGTCTCCCTGGATCTGTCGCTTGTTGGGTCCCTGCTGGAGGAGCAGTGGCCCAACTGTGCTGCGGATCATGGTTTATGGCAACCCTGAGCTGAGAGCCTGCGCCTGGGCTCCGTCTCTACAGCCGGCTTCCCTGCTCTGATACCTGGGAGCTGTGCTGCACTCAGGCACCCTCGGTCTTTCTGTGACCCCGAGGGTCCTGAGACCACACTGTCTCACAAGGGTTCCACCCCCCACTTAGCCACCAGAGTGATGTCCCTCAGCGGAGCAGACTTCTTAAAGTTCTGATTTTGTGGTCCGTGGCTCTATCACTTGCCAGAAGTGGCCGACGGAGACCCCTCCCCCGCCGTCTACCCTCCCGAATATCGCCTCGGATTCACTTCTCTGCATGTCCTACCTTCCAGAAAGTGGTCGCTTTTCTGTTCAGAGAGTTGTTGCTGTTCTTTTCTTCGATCTCCTGTTCAGTTTGTAGGTGTTCAGGATGGTTTGATCCCTATCCAGTTGAATTCCTGAGAGGAGATGAAATCCAGGTCTCCTACTCCTCTGCCATCTTGCTCCGCCCCGGTCCCCAGTCTTTACTTCTGAAGAGCTCACAGGGAACATTATGGTCTCTACCAAAATAAGAGAATCATTACTCACAAAGGCATCTATTTGGCATAATCTTGTTTCCAACTTCCACTTTGAAAGGCTGACTCATTTTTGAAATTTCTGTGTTGAAATCGGGTTTATTTCTGCAAACACATCCAGTTCTCTGCCCATTCATCCCTTATTCCGAAAGCAGTACAAACACTGAACTCTGTATTTTGGTAGCAACAACAGCCCGAATAGCTACTAAACAGCAGCATGTACCAGCCGCTGTGGAGATTACCATGCACTCATCCCCTGGCCAGCCTCGTTTCTGCTCGTTGAGTGTGTAGCTCTCTCTGTGGGCTTTCTCTGCTACATGAACATACCCTGTTTAGTGCTGTCCTGGTGTGTCCACAGTTCTTCCCCACTTTGACGACCTCACAAATTTATCAATGATTCACAATTTCATCCTTTCCATGTTTGAAAAACAGAATACTTAGACTTTTTTTTTGTCGAATAGAGTGAACTGTGAATAAGAAAACAATTTTCTTGGGGCCCTTGGGTGGCTCATTCGTTAAGTGTCTGCCTTTGGCATGGTCCTAGAGTCCTGGGATGGAGCCCCGCATCGTGCTCCCAGCTCTGCGGGAAGCCTGCTTCTCCCTCTCCCACTTCCCCTGCTTGTGTTCCCTCTCTCACTGTCTCTTTCTGTCAAAAATAAAAAAAAAAAAAAGAAAAGAAAAAAGAAAACAGTTTTCTTCCCAGGTAACCATGAATTAAATAATAATCGTAAAAATAGTACATATACACCTGTGAGAGTGTGTGTGTGTATGTGTGTGTATTCACATTTTGCTTAATGTTACAAAATAAAAAGTCAGGATGTCTCTTCCCAATTTCTTTATCTGCAAGTCATCACGAAATGCTTTTGTATGTATAGAGGAAAAACCACGTACGTGTGGGCACTTGCATACAGTCCGCGATCTGGCGGGTTACCGGCAGTACTGCCGCGGGGGAGAGCCGTGGATGCCCTGTGGGCACACATAAGCGCCGCATCCTGCGCGGCTTTCCCCAGCACTGCGTGCACACGGTTGGCGCCTCGCTTTTAAGCTACACACGAATGAGCATTTACAGTGCGGGTAACTGTTAAAACGTTTTCTGATAGTTCGTAAGTGATACTGCTTTCTGACTTGTCTATTCTTTCTTATATCTATTTTGAGCAGTTTCTCTCAAGCAGCTGCCTTTGTTGGGTACGAATTGTTCATCATGGCAGTTCTCACTAGCAGTGACTCACATGTACCGAGAGCTCATGAATGTAGTCGGGTGTGTCATGAGCACTTCAAATACATTAATCTCAGGCTCATAATACATCCTTAAAGGAGGCACCATTAGCATTTCCATTTTCACATGACAAGATCGTGGCACGGGAGCAGTGAACTGCTCGAGATCTGGAGCCAGCTGAGCAGGAGCGCTCCCTCGGGAGCCCATGTCTTAGGCTCGAGTGCCACCATCTCACAGGTAAGATGTGGTGTTCTTTGCGTCCAGTATGGAAGATGAGCCAGAGCATTGTTATAAATCCCAGTGTTATTTCTAAGAACATGATTCATTATTAATCAGATAAATACCACAAGCCTGTGATAACTTAAAAAGATTGGAGAGAAAATGTGTAGCGTTTGTGTAAAGTCTAGAATTGGAAAGAACCATGCTTACAGAAAATAGGTTTAAATGTTGGCAGTGGTATGATAAATATATCTTAGGCACAAAGGAGCAGCATGTAGCTGAAATTGTAGGGGAGAGCTTTGTATGGCACACAGGATAGTGTTAGTTTCATGGGCTCCCTGTGCACTGGCTGCTTGGAATCATGTGGGTGGGTTTGGGGCATGGGGACGGCCCCTGGTGAGTGGTGCCAGCCCCTGGGGTGATGAGGATGGGAGCCTAGGACTCGAGAACATGATAAGGGGGGCAGTTGATGTGCGAACTGAATCAGCCTTCAATCAGGGGACTCAGAATTGACTCACAACAGCACGAACAAAAACTATTACTGTTGAAAGTCATATTGATTCACACTTTCAACAACATTTGTTTAGTGCCTTTAGGTACACACTCAACTAGGTATCTGGGAGATAGCGGTGAATAAGCCCAGCACATTCTCAGCTTTTGGGTTTTGTAGACAATTGATAATCACGGGAATACCATTTGCAATTTAGAGCGATTACCCACGCAGCAGAATGAAACTTGGATAAAGACCTTCAGACTTAGGGACATAAATAAGATAATGTTGATTTTCCCTCACGGTACAGTCTAGAGTTAATTTGCCCAGAACTGCCAAGGAGTCTCCTCTCCATGTGGTCACTTGGCATCCAACTTCCTTCTCTTTTGCTTTGCCATAGGGTTCTGGCTTCTTCAGGGTGAATCTGGGTGGCCAGTAACAAATCCTATTTCATGAAGTATCAGACAATTCAAATTGAGAAACATTTTACAAAATAGCAGACCTATACTCTTCAGAATATCAAGATCAAAGAAACCCTGTGAATGTATTCTAGATTAAAGGAGGCTACAGTGCAGGACAGTGAATTCAGCATGTGATTAAGAGTGGTATCCTAGACCAAAAAAGCCATAGCAATAATGGATGTATTGGGACAATTGATAAAATTTTATCAAAATTGGAAATTAGATCATAGTAATGTTCCGTTTCCATATTTCTGTAATTTATGGTTATGTAGAGATGATCTTTGTGCTTAAGAAATACATTTATTAGTAATTAGGGTAAAGGAACATCTCAAATAATTAAAAAAAGCATATACACATATATAATATAGATGATATATAGTTATATCTAAGTGTAATATGTGTGATATATAATTTGTATATGTATGAATATTTATGTGTCTCTATATAAATATGAGAGGAAAGAAAAAGGAGCAAAAGTGTTGAAAAGTACATGGAAGTCACTTGAATTAGTCTGGCAACTTCTCTGTACATTTGAAGTTGTGTAAATATAATAATTAACAGAAATTTTTAAAAGACATAAAACGAGAGGACCTGAATGTGGGAAAAGGTGGGGTCCAAGAGGAGAAGAATCAAGCAGTGGTGGTAATGTAGCAACTGAAAACTTCTCAGAGGGAAACCCCAAGCAAGAGGACTCTTCCAGCAGGGACGTGTCCTGTTCAGTGTCCTGGTCCTCCCCTGCTGCGGTGTGGACCCCCGCCGTGCCTCCTGCCCTAGGCCCAAAGTCCCCTGCACTGCAGGAAGCTTTCTTGCTCACGTAAGTGCCTTCTTAAAAAAAATATGAGAAGGAACTTACATGTGTAGATAAAGTAAGAGCAGAGGGGAGAAGAAAATCTCATCAAATTAGTTGCAAAGGAATTTGAATTTCAGCAGTATTTTGGAATTGGAACAGAAAGTAAAACTGCAAGAATCTGCAGACATTTAAAAATGTTATTTGATTCTCCATACAACCTATGGAGAGAGAACTCTTGGTAATTTATTTAATTGTCAATTCTGCTGAAATCTGAATTCCAAAGATATTTAAGAAATGGACCACAAATAAGGAATCTAAAATGGAGACTAGGGAATATATTCCAAAAACAGAAAGAAAGCAGGAGAAATTGTAGCCAAAAAAGACAAGAGAGCACATGGTTTCCAAGTGAGCAAAGAGAAGAGTCCACTTTACTTACCCACTGAGCCACTTTTTCAAGAGCAACTTCATATGCAAAATGGCAGGGGTACTGGTTTCCTGGGATCCACAGGCAAAAAGAAGTGGAATTTGTGAATCTGAGGGTAAATTTTTCGGGCACTTTTATTGTGTGGGTGCATTTTGTCACAGGTCTCACCCAATACCCCAACAGAGCCCTCTGGTCTGGGCTGACTGTGCCCCAGGAATATCACCCAGTTGTCCTGCATCCCTCCCTCCTGCACAGCCCTCTTCCCCTCCGTTGTGCAGATCCTTCTCCCCTCCCTCCTGCCTGACCTTCTCTCTTCCTTCTTGCAAGACTCTCTCCCTTCCCTCCTGCACGACCCTCCCCCCTCCCTCCTGCACAATCCTCTTTGGGGCCTCTGGAGCACTGCTCAGCACAGTGTATTTGCAGTGTGGGCAGGGCTGAAATCTGCCCTCCTGCAGTTCTGCCAGTTCATCCTCTGCTTCTCTTTCCCACCACAAACCTGCAGTGCTTCCTTTAGTAAGAGTTGTAAGAACTAGTCCTCCTTTAGTCCATCTGCACACTGGGGATTCAGTAGTAGCTCAGTAAGTGATCACTGGGGGAACACCGTGTATCAAATCCTGGCTGAGAAAAAAAGACGGAAGCTGACTTCTGAGAGCGGGGCTGGTGCGGGGAAGGCACTACTGGGAAGGCAGACCCGGCCTTGGCGGCCCACACGCTGGCTCCAGCAGCCGAGCCTGTGTGCGGGGTGCAGCTCCAGACACCAGCACACCCCCAGGAGAGGCGGAGGCAGGGGCCCGAGGGCCCCAAGCTCTATGCAGCGACCTCCTCAAACTCACCTAAACTTGCTGCTGTCCGGGCCCTCCCAGGAAGGTAGCCACGGAGCCCTAACAGGTGTCAGAGACAGAGGCCAGGCCCCATGGAACGTACTTGCTAGCCCAGGTAGATCTCTGCTTAAATATTGTTGAGCAACTGGAAAAGTTCTGCGAGTCCATTTGTATAGATTTGGAGCTCTCTTCATCAGAATCATTGTGACAGTCCATCTTCAAAAGTAGCAAAGTATGTTATTTCTCTAGGAGAAATCAAGACACCTAGAGAGCTTAGCGGGGACTGCCTGCAAACGGCACTATTCATCCTGCCTGCCCCTCCCTTAAAACGAAAGAGAAGAAAAGACATTCGCACATTTATTACCAGCTGCTTTGCTCCTCTCACACAGTCTTTCATTTAGATTCAGAAAACCGTGGATAATTCATAAGCTCACGTGTGCTGCCCTTTTCAGTTCGCAGTTCCTCATCAAGGTTGCTGCTCCTTGGAAATCAAATATGACTGGTCATTATCAACTAGACTCTCTGTCTTTTCACTCTTCCCAAATATGCAATCGTCGCCCCTTTTTAAGGCCCAGATCTGAAGGACTATGTTGTATTTCTTCTAATACACTGTACTTAGGAAAATATTCTAGGAGTTCTAGGATTTCCCGCTCTGAGGGTACAGAGCGGAAAGGTCGCAGAAGTGGGAAGTGAGTCCAGTCCAGGAGTGTGACTGTGAGACTTACATTTAAACCCTATGTTACTTTCTCCCTGTTCTTGTCAGGTGGATACAGATGTTAAACATATGATTACTTTTGACTGACTGCGTCAAATTATGATAGCACGATATTGCATTGCAGTACCTTGACCTTTTTCCTTATAGAAAATAAATAGCAATGACGTTGATAGAGCAGAGGGGCGATTTCCATATAATACAGCCCAAGGATTCTCAGAGTGGTGTCCCCAGACCATCAGCACCAGCATCTTATGCAAACTTACTAGAAATGCAAATTCATGTGTCCCACCCTGGAAAGAAAAGTGAATCAGAAACTCTGGGGAAGCAGCTGTCTATCTTTGAACAAACCCTCCAATGAACCCTATAATTACTGAAATATTAGAACCACTGCTATAGGCCAGGGGTCAGCTTATTACCCCACATGGCCCAATTCTGCCCCCGTGTACTTGTTTGTTTTTAAGATTTTATTGTGGAAAGTATATATAAGTCATTCCAAACATTTTTTTAAAAGATTTTATTTATTTGACAGAGAGAGAGACAGCCAGAGAGGGAACACAATCAGGGGGAGTGGATGGGGGAGAAGCAGGCTTCCTGCTGAGCAGGGAGCCCGACGCGGGGCTCAATCCCAGGACCCTGGGATCATGACCTGAGCTAACGTCAGATGCTTAACGACTGAGCCACCCAAGGTGCCCCATTCCAAACATTTTTTTTTTTTAAGATTTTATTTATTTATTTGACAGAGAGAGACAGCGAGAGCAGGAACACAAGCAGGAGGAGTGGGAGAGGCAGAAGCAGGCTTCCTGCCGAGCAGGGAGCCCGATGTGGGACTTGATCCCAGGACCCTGGGATCATGACCTGAGCCGAAGGCAGACGCTTAACGACTGAGCCACCCAGGCGCCCCAAACATTTTTAAATGTACAACTCAGTGACATAACTATATTCAAAATATCTTAACTATTACAACCATCTATTTCCAAAATGTTTCCATCACCCCAAACAAAAATTCTAAACTCATTAAGCAATAACATCTCCCTGTAGCCCTTGGTAACTTCCAATATATTTTAGGATAATGTTTTCAAGGGTTATCCCATTGTAGCATATATCATAATTTCATTCCTTTTTATGTTCTTTCCATTGATGTTCCATATTCCCTTCATCTATGTGTCTGTCAAGGACAATTGGCTTGTTCCACCTTGAACTTTTGGGAATAATGCCGCAGTGAAAGTTGGTGTGCCACCATCTGCTTGAGTCTCTGTTTCCCCTTTGAGTTCTGTGCCAAGCAGGGGCATTGCTCGGCCAGATGGTAATTCTGGGTTCAGCTTTTTGAGGCTTGGTGCAGAGGTTTCCATAGTGGCTGCACCATTAAACACACCCGCCAGCAAGGTGAGAATGTTCCAGCGTCTCCACCTCTTAGACAACACGTGTTCTTTCTCTCTCTCTCTTTTTCTATCACAGCTGTCTTAAGAGATGTGTGTTTCCTCAATTGCTAATGATGTTAGGTATTAACCATTTTTTAATGTGCTTCTTGGGCATTTGTGTATCTTCTTTGAAGAAATGTCTATGCAAGTCTTTTGCCCACTTTTAAACTGGGTTCTTTGTCTTTTTGCTGTTCTTTATATATTTTGAATATTGAATCCTTATCGGATATATGATTTGCAAGAATTTTCCCTCATTCTGTAGGTTACCTTTCACTCTCTTGATAATGTCCTTTGATGAACAAAAGTTTATGTTGGGGTAAATTCTCATTTATCTATTTTTTCTTTTGTCACTTGCTGTGTCAAGTGTCACAGTAAGATGCCATTGCCAGCTCCCAGTTCATACAGTTCAACCCCCATGGTTTCTCCTAAGAAGGGCATGGTTTTAGCTCTTAAATATTTGGGTCATTGATCCATTTTGAGTCATTTTTGTTAACAAAGTTAAAAATAAATTTTTTTGCTTGTAGAAGTCCAGTTGTCCCAGAATAATTTCTTGAAAATTATTCTTTCTCCATTGAGTAGATTTAGTAGTGATGTTGGAAAACAATTGGCCATAAATGGGTAGATTTATTTCTGGACTCAGTTCTTTTCAATTGATCAGTACATCTGTTCTGCTGACAACACCACCATTTTATTACTGTCACTTTTTAGTAGTTCTGAAATAGTGAAGCGTGTGCCCTCCAACGTTGTTCTTTTTTCCTGGAGTGTTTTGGTTATTTGAAGTCCTTTGCAGTTCCATGCAGACTTGAGGATTGGCATTTCCATTCCTGCACAATGACTGTTGAAATTTTGATAGAGATTGTGTTGAATCGTTAGATAGCTTTGGAGGATACTGCCATCTTATCAACAATAAGTTTACCAATTCATAATCACAGGATGTCTCTTCATTCATTTAAGGTTCTCTAAACTTCCTTCAGCAATGCTTTGTTGCTTCATGTGTGCAAGTTTTCACAGCCTTCGTTACATTTATTCCTAGGTATCTTGTTCTTCTAGATACTGTTATGAATGGAATAATTTTCTTAATTTCTTTTGTGGATTGTTCGTTGCTGATGTGCTTGTGACATACGATTCTGCAGAATTCGTTCATTAGTTCTAGTTGCGTTCTGGTGGATTCTTTCACATTTTTCCTCCATATCGGGATTATGTCACCTGCCAAGAGAGATAGTTTTACCTCTTCCTTCCACTTTGAAGTCCTCTTGTTTGTTTTCCTTATCTAATTGTTGTGCAAGAACTTATAGTACAATGTTGACTAGCAGGGGTGAGACCAAGCATCCTCAACTTTTCCTGGTGTTGGGGGACAGCTTTAAGACTCTTATCATTGCACATAATGCTTCGATTCACTTTTCTCTGCTCATTTTCTGTTTCTGCTCCCCACGCTGGGTAATTTCTGTCGTCTATCTCCAATCTGCTGATTCTGTCTCCAGCTTGCTCCAATATTATGCAAATGCTTCACTTGAATATTTTGAGTCAGTTTTTGTACTTTTCAGCTCCAGACTTTTTGTTCCTTTTACAATTTTTATCTCTTATTGATATTACATTTTATTTATACCTTGTTTTCCTGATTTCCTTTAGTTGTTGGTTCTTAGTTTTCTTTAGCCATTTAAGTACATTTAAGATAATTGTTTAAAGTGTTTTGAGTAAATATGGTGTCTGGGCTTCTCATGGATGGTATCTGTCAGTTTATTTTTTCCAGTAAATGGACCTTACTTTTCTTTTTCTTGTGTGTCTTGTGATTTTTTGTTGTCGCTTCTGGAAATAGGATATCATAGTGTTGTGACTCTGGAAATTAGAATTTTTTTTTAGTTTTCCTTTCCGAGGTTTTGCTGTTTTTTAAAATTTTTTGAAGGCTGTTTGTCTAGTGACTTTTACCCACTCTTTTCACAGGGAATGTATTTTATGTCATATGTTTCTGTCATATGTTTTATGTCATATGTTTTGTTCAACTAGTGTTTTTACTGAGTTTTTTATTGAATACCAGGAGCTACAGCATCGACCAGACACCTCTTCCTGTCTGTGCTGTTTTGCTCTGTGCTTGATCTCTCCGCAAACATGCAAACACGTAGCCAGGCCTGCACCAACATAGAAAT
This sequence comes from Mirounga leonina, assembly GCF_011800145.1. Lineage (NCBI taxonomy): Eukaryota > Metazoa > Chordata > Mammalia > Carnivora > Phocidae > Mirounga > Mirounga leonina. Next base: position 16,977,786 of record NW_023270380.1, on the reverse strand, counting down.
CAGCCTTGGGTGAGCACGGAAGGTCTTCTCAGGTCTTTTCTGGACATGCATCTTGCCATTGGCGTGTGTGAGATTTTCGGAATCACTCCTAATTCAGGGTGCTCTTGATTACCCAGGTTTCCAAAACAAGACAGTGACAACGACAACAGCACCCTGTCTCTCTGGCTCTTCTTCCCAGGCCTGGATAGTCTGTGCCTTCCTCAGCTGTCTGCCAGCCAGCTCTACACTGTCCTGGAGCTGTTCCCACCACATGCCAGCCCGGGTGAGCTCTGAGTCTCACTGAGCAGGGACAGGCAATGTGGAACAGACCCACACAGTAATTGTGAGTAGGGCTGGCTGGGCCCCCTTTGCAAACAGACCAGGGCCCCGCACCGGCAACATGGGTGCTATCTTCAGAGCCACTCCCCAGCTCTGGATTGGCAAGACAAGTGAACATTCCACCCGGTTTCCTGCTATGTTTAGTTGCTTTTATCTTGAGTCAACATCGCCTTTGTTGCTAGAAACCTTTGACCATTTTTCAGATTTCTGGCAATGTAGTTTCTGAGAGTTTCTGCTTGTTTCTGATGTTTCTTAGGAGAAAGAGAAGCTTGGAGCTGCCTAATCCAACATTTGGCTGACATCACTCACCCCCACCTAAACTAAAATACAGTTTTATAGGAGTACCACCATCCTCATTTATTTAAATATTGTCTGTGGCTACTTTTATGCTACACTTAATTGAATTGTTGCAACAAAGACCATATAGCCTAAAAAGCTAAAATATTCACCATGTGGCCCATTACAGCAAAGTGTGCTAACTTCAGCTGTGGGCTGTCCAAGGCCAGGATTAGAAATTTGCCTGGACAGCTTCTGTATTTCTTTCTTTGCACCTTCAGATTAATAAGAATCTACATTTATAGAGTAATCAGTATGTACCAAAGATTTTTAAGCTTTTTCTTGAAATTTTACCTCAGTTTTATGCTTAAAAAAACCCTGAAATTCAGAATATTTAAAAAGGGCTCCAGCTCAGGAAGCTGGTGAATGTTGGAACTCGGCATAGGTCTGGCTCATTCCAGAACCAAAGCTCTCATCAGTTTGCCCAGAGGTTTGGATACAGATTTCTCTCTCTCTCTAACAAAGTCACTGTGCTTACCCTTGACCTGTAAATCAGTTCAGCAGGTAAGGCCTTATTACTTCCCCAGTCTGTTTCAGACAAGCTTTAGTGCTCAACGATTCTCCCGAGTGCCCATTAGAACCCGAGGGAGCCTGTGATGTCATCACTTCCCCCGGCTCAGTGCAGAGGTCTCCAGTGGCCAGTTTATTTTCCTGATCTTTTTTAACCTGGGCAGCTTAAGCCTGCTGTTAGATTTAATCATAATAATGAGCCTCTTTTTTATACTGGCATAGATGGAGGTTAAGGTGTTTGTTCATTAAATCTCTAATGATACATTATATGCAGCATAAGTATATTATTTCAGATTATATTACATCATGTCAAAGTACACAATTGAGCAAAGGCTCCATGTTAGTTTAGATACAGAAGTACTATTCCCCTTATCCCTAGCAAAGGGAGAGCGAATCGTCCAAGAATCCCCAAAATAGCTCTCATTGGAATGGATGGAGCGTCTGAGACCACCAGTGACTTTTATAAGGATTTTTATGACATTATTCCTTAGGAGTAAGCCATCAAGTTGATTATTTTTCCGTTTTGCATCTTTATGAATTACAGATACTTCATAGCAATTTTAAGAAAAAAAATACAAAGAAGGGAAAATGAGTGAGAGGAATTAACATTACACATGTTCCATTTCCACTAACTTCCACTGTCTCTAAAAAGTAATTTAAATAGAAGCAGCATAACTAATGGAGAAAGCACTGAGCCCATAGCTGGAGTCCTGAGTTCTGCTCACAGTCTGCTAATAATTGACTTGTTCAGAATGAACAGGGTGTTCCAGGTTCTTCCATGATGAAGTTACTGTATAAGGAGATACTGTCTCTCCCACAGGGCACGGGCCACATGTGACTGCTCCAGTTGGAAGAGTCGCCCCTAAAGTAAACAAGGCTCCCTGACTCCTGTGTACCCCCCTGCGGGTCCAGTCTGTACTTCACCTTGTCGGCTGACTTGCAAGCCTGAGCTCTAAGTGTCCACACTTGTCTGAGTTCCCTTGTTAGAAACTGTGTTTCCCAAGCCTTGAGTAGGTTTTGAATACTCTTTTTTTCAATTATCTTTGCTTAATATCTGGCACGTAGCAGCCCCTCTACAAAGATGTGTTCAGGAAAGAATGTAATCTCTATCGCTCATTCCATTCTGAAACACACACACACACACACACACACATGGATAAATAGATGATGAATCAATTGATCAATAGATAAGATAGGTAGTTAGCACAGGTTTAGGCTGCTGGTTTTGTAACAGAGTGTTTATTGCTGTTGTTGACTTTGATCTCATTGACACTAGTATCTGAATGTCTGATGCCATCATCCCTGACAGATGCTAACTAGTTGTTTGTAGGATTGCCTCCTGCCACCACGTCCCATCTCAGTGATCCCTAGTGACCTGTTTACTCACCAAAATGAAGAGTAATTTCCCCAAAGCAAGTCTATTATGAATTTGTAAAAGCTGGTTTCTCCCAGAAGATAACTTCAAAAGTCATTGAGCCTATTTAAAACTAGCTTTATATCACCAACAAGTCTTACTGTACAACCAGTGGACCTAAGAAGGCAAAGGACCGGACTCCCAGTATCACTGTAACCCGAGCAAGGACAGTCCTCACACTCCAGACCAGTGTGTTTTATATCAGATACACTATGCTGCCAGTCACGTTTCTGCTTTACGCTTGTTCTCGTTTCTACCTTCGTTTGGGTAGACGACTCTGAGTGTGGTAGAGAGCTGTGGGCCTGGCTTTGTCCCCTCCCGGTGGGGGAATGTTCAAGTTCTCCCATGGGAAGAGGACAGCCCCCTGATCATTGTCCCTTTTCCCTCTAAGGCTGAGCAGACTTGCTTCCTCTACTGACTTGTATGCATTTAGGAGGTGGCACAGATCTTCCTGCCAAGTGGGAGAGACCATTGCACGTTGTTTTTTCTAGCCATAAGCTACTGGTGTTTATTTTCTTCTAATTCTCAAAGGATGATTGCTATAGCACGTCTTCTGAGGTCTACTTTCTTCTTAAAACAAATAGGAAACTATAAATTGAAGCGTATAGGCAGGTTTAAGTAACAATCAAAAAAGTGAATATATCAGTCTTGACAACTGTGGTTTGTGGGTTCTAGTCTCCAAATTCTCTAGCTTATAGTGTTTATGAGGTAGTGCATGTGAAGAGATCACACCTAATTTATATGAGCTCCATCATCTGTCCTAGAATGTGCTGTTGAACTGCGGTCAGAGTGCAGTATAGATAGATGACAGGTAGGCAGAGGTAGGCAGATAGACTGGCAGAGAGGTGGATAGATGGATAGATAGACACACCGATACAGACACATAGACATATAGGTGGTTGGTGGGCATCGGATAGGTAGATGTGTAGATGGATAGACAGACACATAGACATGTAGGTAGTTGGCAGGCAGATAGGTAGATGGGTAGATGGAGAGATAGATGGATAGATAGACAGACATGTAGACACATAGGTGGTTGGTGGGCGGATAGGTAGATGGGTAGGTGGATAGATAGACACGTAGACATGTAAGTGGTTGGTGGGCAGATAGGTGAACAGGGTGGATAGATAGACACACAGACATGTAGACACGTAGATGGTTGGTGGGTGAATAGGTAGATGGGTAGAAGGATAGATAGACAGACGCGTAGACATGTAGGTGGTTGGCGGGCGGATAGGTAGATGGGTAGAAGGATAGATAGACGCGTAGACATGTAGGTGGTTGGTGGGCGGATAGGTAGATGGGTAGATGGATAGGTAGATGGATAGACAGACGTGTAGACACGTAGGTGGTTGGTGGGTGGATAGGTAGATGGATAGATGGATAGATAGACAACACAGACACGTAGACACGTAGGTGGTTGGTGGGTAGATGGATAGATAGATGGATAGATAGACACGTAGACATGTAGGTGGTTGGTGGGCGGATAGGTAGATGGATAGACACACAGACACGTAGACACGTAGGTGGTTGGTGGGCGGATAGGTAGATGGGTAGATGGCTGACAGGTGCATCATAGATACTAGAGAAAGCAGTATTTACAATGCAGCTCTTCCATCTCTGTGCTCTCATTTGGCTTTACAGCTCCTGGGGGAAGAGATAAAGGTATTATAAATGTGCTTTTCTAGAGTTGCATGTACAGAGAGGGATCCCACAGAAGCATTGTTGCTTGGAAATAGTCCTTGTAAACAAAATTTTAAAATTAGACAAACAAAAGTAGTACACTGTGGAATGATTTTATTTTATCTTTTTTTTTTTTTAATCAGTGAGCATAGATGACTAGCCCAGTCAGTGAATCTTTTCAAAGAGTATTAATATCAAAATTTATTATAGAGCTTGATTGGTTCAGAGCCCAGTTCCTACAAACATTAATGCTGAAATCCTGACAATTCTGAGTATCAGAAACGTACTACAAAATGCATACATTATTCCTCCATTTTCACAAGAGAGCTGATTTATCGGAAAATGAAATGTGAAATTGTATCAATCAAATGTGTTTCATAATAATATTGAAATAATATTTTATGAAGTGAAAGACTGATTTAAAATAAAGCAAAAAGGGGTGCCTGGGCGGCTTAGTTGGTTAAGTGTCTGCCTTCGGCTCAGGTCAGGATCCCAGGGTCCTGGGATCGAGCCCCAAATCGGGCTCCTTGCTCTCAGCAGGAAGCCTGCTTCTCCCTCTCCCACTGCTACTCCCCCCTGCTTGTGTTCTCTCTCTCTCTGACAAATAAATAAATAAATAAATCTTTAAAAAATAAATAAATAAAGCAAATGGATGCAGTTTTTTGATGTATCTGTGTAAAAGAAGGATACTGGTGGCTTCCGTGATTAAGCCACAACTGACAAGTAGAATATATATAATTTTTTTTTTCTTTTTCAAGTTTTTATTTAAATTCCACTTAGCATACAGTGCAGTATGAGTTTCAGGTGTACAGTTTAGTGATTCAACACTTCCAAACATGACTCTGTGCTCACGATGATACGTGTACTCTTCATCCCCATCACCTCTTTCCCCCCGCCCCCCCTCTGGTGGCCAACAGTGTGTTCTCTAGAGTGAGTCTGTTTTCTGGTTTGGTTGGAATATATGTCATTCCTGAGTTCACATTACTGATGGTTTAATTTCACCTTTGAAAGCGTCTAGTTTAGACATATGTGAAGTGTCTCTTTACCTGGTTTAGTCATGTTGTGTGAGCTTCCACATGCAGATGGTGTAGACAGTAAACAGGCTGGGCTCTCTCTGCTGCTCAGAGGGCAGGAAAGGTCTGGGAGGGCGTCAGGGTCACGTGCAAATCTGATAAGTGGCCTGGGCTCCAGGAGTCAAGCAAGTATTGCTTACCTCCTTTCACTCCTGAGAAATGAAGCTTCCATCTGAGCGACCCAATCCAGTGCCAGCCCATGTCTCCTTTGAGTACCTGAAGCAATTTACCTCATTGAACATAAAGTTAGGCCTTTTTATTATTCCCACTTTATAAAGGAGGAAACTAAAGTCTACTCTGTTTAAGGAACCCAAATCACAGCCAGTCAATGGTAGAGTCCAACGTTTAAAATTCTGTCTGGTCCCAAGAATTGTGTTCTTCAGATACTGACATTTTTGTGTAGTTATCAGTATAAGTGGATGGGGACTGCAATGGATTCTTTGCTGACCTCAGATGGTTCCATGTTTAGGAGAGTTTGCCTGAAATTTCATTTTCTATCAGTCTACATTAGTATAAATCAAACCAGCTAGGTGACCCAGTTAAATATACATAAAGTACAAAAAGAATGAAGAAATGGTTGGATGGGCAGATGTGCGGTTGGAGAAATGGATACATAGATGCATAGATAGATACAGAGTTAAAAATAAAATCAATTAAATTAACAAAAGTATAATTTGGCAAATAGAAGAAGAAACTCTTTAAGTAGGAATGCTACAATGCAAACACAATGATCTAAAACAAAAAGACTCAATCTATTTCTTAAATAGATTTCTACTTCAGGCTGCTTACATCTCTGACTTGGATCTACATCTAGAAAAAATATTCTTAATGGAGACTTTTCCAAGCAGCAGTAAATCCAACATGGAGGTCTTTACAAAGTCTTTGCAAGCACGGTGAGCTCGCTCTGACACACAGGATAGCAGTGTTCACAGAACTAGTCTGCTAATGGAGCAAAATATCAACTCAAACCTTAATGTCGATGCTTTAAATCCTTCCAAGCTCTAATAAAAGTAATTTCATTTGCTTAATTACTTTTTCAGGACAGTAAGGCATTTGGGCATTCTCACTCTAAATACAGTTCTCTGCATTATTTTTCAACATTTCTGTCAAGGTTATTTAAGTGCCTTTTCTCTGGTTCTCTATGTAATGTGGGCAGCAACATTATTTTATTTTCTATTTGAAAGTTCTATAAAAACTAAATATTAATCCCCAGCACAGAGACAAAGATGCATACTCACAAACACACACAGGCCTTTTGTTCAGTTTGTTAATTTGTTCACCTAAGTTGACTCACAACTCTATACACACACGCACAGGAACGAACAACTTTGGTAAAACACTATTTCTCATTTGTATTTCCTTTATCTATTTTTGAATTTTAATGGCTTGTTTTCCACCTCTAACATTGTTATTTTAAGAAGAAAAAGAAAATTGGTAATTTGGACCAAAGATAAAAGATTTGTATTACTTTGAATGATTTTTGTCATCCACAATATGCACTATCTGTTTCAGTTCTAATTTTTCAAATTAATAATTTGTCTAATTATCCTGCAAATTACTACAGAAAAGTGGACACCATATACTCTATTTCTCAGATATATTTATAAACATATTAGGAAATGTAGTTTCTGAGTGAGTTCACCTAAGTTAGAACTCTTACATTAGGTAAGTTAGCAGGTGCACATTGTCAGAAGGGACTGAGACTCTGAATAGCAGTGACAATAACCGTGACCGTGGTGAGAGGAGCTGGTCGCCCAGCAGCCCCATCCATGGGAATTCCCATATGAGTCATACTTGGTGTTTTCCCCACCTGTCTTTAGCACCCAGCATTCACAGTGTCCTTAACCCTGACAACAGCGACATTTATCATTCACCACGAGCTGTCAGCTATGATGTGCCACACCCAGGGTCCTCGCTTCATTTCCATCCCTCATGTTCAATGGAGGCGTTCCCACTCTTGGTCTGAGGGCCCAGCTCATGGGTTCATAGTTCATGTCAAATTAAATGAACTGTGTAACCTCCTGAAGTGAGCGTTCCTATTTTCTAGAGTGCTGATAGTAAAATAGTCCACCATACAAAACCGCTATGGAGACTTTAAGTATATTGTACCTCGGATGCTTAGCGCCTGACATACAATAGTATCCCCTGCATTTGGCCCTCGCTGTCCTTGTTATTTTCACGGTCGGCTTTCTCCATCCCCCTTGGAACAGGCTCCTCTCCTGGGGATGCACAGTGCACCATCAGCACCCAGGTGTTCACCCTCACATGCCCTAAGAGCCTGGATCCCACAGATGCAGGAGGGGAAGGACATTCAAAAGATCTGGAAGCAAACTGCTACTCCTTTAGTTTGTGGTTTAGGGCTTCATGGAATCTGGCATTCTGTTTCCTTAAAATATTATACCCGTATACTCTCAAATTCATATTTAAATAGTTTTCAAGTAAAGTCAAAAATTTTATCCCATGTTCTTATTAAACTAAACATTGCTATTGATATAAATGTAATCTTATTAAATATTACTTCTCCAACTGGAAGAAAAAGCCTTAGTGAATGGAACAATGGACCGAAAGTGAGAAATCTCAAGCAAGAGAAACACTTTCTGTTTTTGGCAGGTGCTAAATGACAGGGTATGGGCAGCGCAAAGCACTGTTTCACAAGTGAGTCTGACCCCGCATGGTCCGCCGCCTCCCGGTCTCCCGCGATTGTGTTTGCTCCACAGCACAGGTGTGAGACAGCAGGGGCTGCGGTCACCCCTTGGACTCCTAGAGGTAAATGAAAACCATCAATAAGAGCCTGCTGAAAGCCATCTTTTCCCTCCTGCTGTTTGTCAGGGCAATGTCAGCCTCATCCCAGTGCTTGACAGGCCACCTCAGGGCCCCCGGATGCGCCGTACTGATGACTTATAGTGTCCCTTGTAACGACTGCCATTCCCGAGCTCCAGAGGGCGAGGGCTGGGTCTGGTCTGGAGACAGGCCACATCAGTCACACATTTGACAGCCGTCCGCCTGAAACGCCCCAAGACCGAACAGGCATGCCCGGGCAGTATTTTACTTCACATCCTCCGTGGCTCATAAGAGAGGTTGGTAAGAGAGGGAACATGCTGAGCTTCAGCTCACGGAGTTTGTTTGTCACGTGGTACAGCTGTGTTTTCCCTCGGTATTAAGTGCTGAGCAGGTAGTGTTTTCTAAGCATTTATATTCAGTTTTCCTTCCGTCACGAGGGAGAGACTGAGAGATGTGCACAATGACGTTTGTAGTCGGATGATAATAAATAAAAGCTTGCTGTGTGTGCTTTGATTAGGAAACCCTGCACTGTGGGGCATGACAACAGAGGTCTGTGAAGTGGGGCTGAGCCCTGCCCTCAGTGCCCAGAAGTCATTCAGCATCCTCCTGCGGGGCTTTGTCTCAGCTCTTGGAGTTTGGTGAGAGGTGATGAATTGGACCCTGCAGTCGGTAGAAGTGTTCATGACACCACCTGCCCATAGTAGAATCAAGGAGCAACTGGTCATTGTCTTGGGGGCAGGGCCATGCAGGTGGTGCGAGGAACGACCGCATCATGCATGGCACAAGCCACAGGCTGTCCACTTGTGGTCAGGAGACCAGCTTCTTATCCAGTGTATCACTTATAGCCATGTTTCATGCTTCCTCTCTATTCCATTCTCACTACAAAACGAGAAACCAGAAAAGACATCAGGCTCAATAAAGATTCTGTGTACCAGCTCACCAGCTCATGTTGACCTTTTCTTTCAATCCCCTTTCCTTTTTTAAAAATTCTGGAGCATAAACACAAACGTCGTCTTGAATTTTCTACCTGTGAATGTCCATGTGCAAGGAAGATGGGAAAGCGACTGTAAGTGGATGTGAGAATGAGCTAACGCATTGAGGGGAAGTGAGATTATTGCCTGCCCTTGGGATTTTCTCTGCCGTTTCTCACAGCCTCCCAAACTACATGGCCATCTAAATTGTTTTCATTGGAGTCTTGGCTCAAAGGACCTCTGACAAGTGCAACAGCCAGAAATCTATCCAAAGCAAATAGGTTCTGAAGGCAGCATTGTCAATGGGGAAGTTCAGAACATGGTGCTGAAAAGTGGGCCTGTGCTGGAATGTTGGTGCTGGTCTTATGGAATTAGGTTCCAGCAAAGGTAGGGAGAGGATCTCTGAGGCCAAACACGATACAGAATAAGAGCAGGTGAAAACAAGTGGCATATAATGAGCTAGGTCAAGCATTTTAGGATGAAATCCATCGAGAACTGTAGTAAGCCAGGGGTTTCTTTTTGAGTTACCGGCTGTGCATTTCGAGAAGGAGGAACAGATTAAAAGACATAGGCATGATTTGGCAACATTGGAAAAATATGACAATAGAATTTCAGTTTCTCAGTTATACATGGATATATTTATTCTTCACAAGATTATGTGTGTTGATGGTTCAGAATTCTAAAACCACATGTGGTTAATTACAAACCCACGGAATCCTAATATTACAATAGAATCAGAATGCATTCTGCTCTCTCTTAAAGTTTTTAAAATCAAAATCTACTTTTTTCTGTCTTTATCAGGAATCCACTTCGAGTCTTACATTTTCACCAAAGGTTAAAAGCCTTATTTACATAATTACCCTTCTAAGTTTCCTAGTTAAATGTGTTTACATTGGTAAAATACCTTCTTTCACACTCTATATTTGCCTTATCTCAAGTAGAAAAGATGTTTACCTTTTTTTTCTTGGGACTATTAACAGCGCTTCTAGGGGGAAAAGTAGAAGGTAATAATTTTACAAATTTCTTGTCTGTTATATGAGTTTTGGCCAGTGTAGGACTTGGGAATGAAGGCCACACAGCCAAGTATTTGGGTCTTGAGCTCAAAGGGAGTATTAAGACTAAAGTTTCAACCTTTTCTTGGCACACTCCCATAATTCCCAAGACTTTGCTTATGTCTAACGCTGGCCTGGCAATACTGGACTTCATTTACCTGTTGTAATGACTGAGTGTCTGTTAGAGCTTACGGCACGGTATCTGGACCAGAGGTAGTGAGTACGTGATTAGAATTTGATGTCATCATGCCTATTGCTAGCATGATGCTAGGCAGTGAAAGGAAATCTGAATAACTATCCTTAACATTAGTAAGTATGAAATGGTTTGAAGAGCCAGGAATTTTATTTCCTAAACAGTTTTTTTATTCATATTGGTAAGATAATTTTTGATCAAACAAAACATTTATTTATTTGTTTATTCTTAAATTTATACATATGTAATGGCACTGATATATTTTGTACATAAATATATAGAAACATAAAATTTTTTCAAATGAGATAAGAGATTTAGAAGTTACAGTCCACCCTAATGGATCATCTTGCAGGGAAATAGGGGTGCACACACTCCCCCCAATTGGAGGCACAGGCATCTAGATAGTAAGTGAAATTTCCCAAAGGCCAATTATCCCATATTCCTGTATTCCTGCCTCTTTTATAAATGATTTTAATTGTTCAGTGGAAAGTGTTAGAATTAAAAGAAGATGGAAAATTCATTGTCATTATGAGCAAGAGTTTACAAATAAAATCATTATTAAAATGACAATTTCCATTGTTAACACATTTACCTGCAGTGTCTCACACTTCTCTAAAATAGTCAATGCCTCATCAAAAACATTTAATAAATAAAGAAAAGTGTATTTTTATGTATTTATATCAGCCTTAGAGACTATTTAATTGTTAATTATAAATGATGTACCAACAAAAAGTCACCAGCCCTGCCTTTTAGATTTATATATGTAAAATAATTTGTGTTAAAGGGTTTTGAAATTGACTGACTTGCTCTTTATAAAGCATGAGATGATCAGGCATAGTATATTCTAAGGATTTTAGAGTTTTGAAAATTCTTCATCAGTGTATGAACAGGTAGTATATCTGTACTTGTATTCCTATATATTCTCCTGAGATACACAAATTTCTTGACCACGTATTATCAAGAACAGTGAATGACCTGGGATTTTTCCCTACCTGTAACAATGGGAATGAAATATGAAGATAATTACCTATCAGTTGGGAAGCAAAAATGAAGAACCAAAAGAGTAGTTATTTAACAGTACCCAAGATAAAAATCATATTTGTCAGCAACCTACAGGAGGTATGGAATATTATGTAAGCCACTGAGGCCATGTTTTATTCATTGTCGTTTCTAACAACTATAATTAATGTCAAGTCATTTGCAAAGAGTAAATAAATAGGTAATAAAGAGTAAGACAAAAAAGAATAACACAAGATCTAGAAAAGCAAAATCCCTCTTTTAATCCTGAGACGAACTCTGATTGCTATGATAGATGAGAAATAGTCTTTTCATGGCTACTCATCTCACCTAAAAGAAGAATAATCCTGTGAACTTCTCAAAGTTCAATGGCCTGTTTCTTCAGTTAGCTACTGGAGAGCATTTAGGAATGTTAACGAATAATGAAATATTTTCTAAAGGAAATTGTAATCATTGAGGAGAACAATATCTTTGTGGAGACCATTTACTTAAAAGGATGCTAAGGTATTTTTATTAGAAGTCACTTAGTCACCAGATGTACTGAGTATTCTCTATGTAGTTAATATGTTAATAGAGTCTTCAGTTGATAGAAGAATATGAAATGAAAAAAACATCTTTCTTCAAAGATCCAAGTCTGATACTGATAAATGGGGGATGGCTTTCTTGAGGAAAGAATGTTTTAAAGACAATAGTAAAAGTACAGTTTGCGGCAGAGAGAAGAGAAATTGACATAAAGTTGAGGTCATTTACAAAGGTAGAGAGAAAATAATAAGGCAATACCACTTAGAGCTCTAAGGATCACATAGGTTGGCGGGAGCTCAGTGACCATTTCAAGAAATTAGGTTGAATAAAATGAATGAACTATAACTGCTCAGGATGGATGGACAAAAATTGTGTATGACCTGCTGGGGAGGCGTTCTAGGCTCATGCACAGCTTAGTGAAATGAGAGAGGAATATTTTTAAGATGGCAATAAGTATTAACATGTATACTCAACCTCGGAGAAACTGTGGGTTTCCTTCCAGACCACCACAATAAAGAAAATGGCAATAAAGTGAGTCAAATAGGGGTTCAAATATTTGGTTTCCCATGGAATGTAAAAATTATGCTTGCACTATAAGGGTAGTTTATTAAGTGTGCAACAGCATTATGCCTAAAAAACAATGTACATATTTTAATTTAAAAATATTTTTATTGCTAAAAATGCTAAACATCATCTGAGCTTTTACCTTTTTGCTGGTGGTCATGTTCGATGTTGATGGCTGTTGATGACTGACCAGGGTGGTGGCTGCTGAAGGTTGGGGTAGCGTGGCAAGTTCTTAAAATAGGAAAACAGTGAAGTTTGTTGCATCGATTGACTCTTTCATGAACATTTTCTCTGTAGCATGTGATGCTGTTTGATAGCATTTTACCCACAGTAGAACTTCTCTCAAAATTGGAGTCCATCCTCTCAAACCCTGCCGCTGCTTTATCAACTAAGTTTATGAGATATTCTCAATCCTTTGTTGTCATTTCAACAATCTCCACAGCATCCTCACCAGGAATTGACTCCTCTCAAGAAACCACTTCCTTGCTCAGCCATAGGAAGCAACTTGTCCATTCAAGTTCTCTCATAAGATGGCAGCAATTCAGTCCCGTCTTCAGGCCCCACTTCTGATTCTAATTCTCATGCTGTTCCCACCACATCTGCAGTGACTTCCTCCCCTGAAGTCTTGAACCCCTCACAGTCCTCCATGAGGGTTGGAATCACCTTCTTCCAAACCCCTGTGAATGCTGATATTTTGACCTCTTCCCATGAGTCACAAGTGTTCTTAATGACATCTGGAATGGTGAATCCTTTCCAGAGGTTTTCCATTTACTTTGCTCAGATTCCTCACAGGAATCACCATCTATGGTAGCTGTAGCCTTATGAAATGTGTTTCTTAAATAATAAGACTTGAAAGTTGAAATGACTCCTTGATCCATGGATGCAGAATGGATGGTGTGTTAGCAAGCATGAAAACATTGCTCTCATTGCACATCTTCACTGGGAGCTCTTGGGTGACCAGGTACATCATCAGTGAGCAGTCGTATTTTGAAAGGAATCATTGTTTCTGAGCAGTAGATCTCAAAGTTCGGCTCAAAATGTTCAGTAAATCATGTTGTAAAGAGATTTACTGTCATCCACGCTTTGTTGTTCCTTTTCTAGAGCACAGGCGGAGGAGATTTAGCATGATTCCTAGGGGCCCTAGGATGTCTGGAACGGTAAATGAGCATTAGCTTCAACCTAAAGTCATCAGCTGCATTGGCCCTAACAAGAGGGTCAGCCTGTCCTTTGAGGCTTTGAAGCCAGGCACTGACTTCTCCTCTCTAGCTATGACAGTCCCAGATGGCATCTTCTTCCAGCAGAAGGCTGTTTCATCTACATAGAAAATGGTTGTTCAGTGTAGCCGCCTTCCTGAATTATCTCAGCTGGATCTTCTGGAGAACTTGCTGCAGCTTCTCCATCAGCACCTGCGGCCTCACCTGGCACCTTTATGTTATGGAGACCACTACTTTCCTTCTACATCATGAACCAATCTGTGCTGGCTTCAGACTTTCCTTCTGCAGCGTCCTCCCCTCTCAGTCTTCACAGAACTGAAGAGAGTCAGGGCCTTGCTCTGGGTTAGGCTTTGACCTGAGGGAATGGTGTGGCTGCTTTGACCTTCTATGCAGACCACTGACACTTTCTCCACATCAGCAATAAGGCTGTTTTGCTTCCTTATCATCCATGCGTTTACTGGAGTAGCACTTGTAATGTCCGTCGAGAACTTTTCCTTTGAGTTCACAACTTGGCTAATGTTTGCTGCAAGAGGGCTGGCCCTCAGCCTGTCGCAGCTTTGGAGAGATGCCTTCCTCATTCAACTTACTCATTTCTGGCCTGTGATTAAAGTGAGAGACGTGTGACTCTTCCTTTCACTTAAACACTGAGAGCCCATTATTGTCATGTTATTAATTGGCCTAATTTCAATATTGGTGTGTCTCAGGGAATACAGAGGCCCCAGGAGAGGGAGAGAGTTGGGGGACTGGCTGGTCAGTGCAACAGTCAGAACACACATGTTTATCAGATAAGTTTTCTATCTTATTTTTTTTTTTAAGATTTTATTTATTTATTTGACAGAGACACAGCGAGAGAGGGAACACAAGCAGGGGGAGTGGGAGAGGGAGAAGCAGGCTTCCCGCTGAGCAGGGAGCCCAATGCAGGGCTCGATCCCAGGACCCTGGGACCATGACCTGAGCCGAAGGCAGACGCCCAACGACTGAGCCACCCAGGCGCCCCAGTTTTCTATCTTATATGGGCACTGTTCATAGCACCCCCAAACAATTACAATAGTAACATCAAAGATCACAGGTCAGAGATCACTATAACAAATATAATAGCAATGAGAAAGTTTGAAATAACAGGAGAATAACTAAAAATGTGACAGAGTCGCAAAGTGAGCAGATGCTGTTGGAAGGTGGTGCCAAGAGACTTACTTGACACAGACCTTCAGTTTGTAAAAATGCAGTTTATCTGGGAAGCAGATAAATAAAGTGGAGCAGAGTAAAATGAGGTGTGCTTGTAGTAATTATGAGCCTTCCGTAAAGGAATTTTCAGGACCACATGGCTTCACTGGTAAATTATTTCAAGTATTACATTGAAATATGATATCAATCCTTCATGAACTTTTTCAGAAACTAGAAGAGAGAAACCCCCCAACTCCTTCATGAGGCCAGTATTACCCAGATGCAAAAGCCAAACAATGAAATATAAAAAAAAATAAATACATAAAAAGTAAAAAGAAAAGAGACCCTGTGAACAATATACCTCAGGAATATAGTCACCAAATTCCCAATAAA
Source organism: Mirounga leonina (assembly GCF_011800145.1). Lineage (NCBI taxonomy): Eukaryota > Metazoa > Chordata > Mammalia > Carnivora > Phocidae > Mirounga > Mirounga leonina. Next base: position 16,962,581 of record NW_023270380.1, on the reverse strand, counting down.
ATATTACAAAACTACACCCAACAACACGTGAAAACATCTACACTCATGACTAATTGAAAGTTTCCCAGGAATGCAAGAGTTTTTTAGTATTCAAGAAGTCATCAGTGTAATATACCGTGTTGTAGATAAGCAACCCAAACCACACGCTCATCTCAGTAGGTGCAGGGAAAGTATTGACAGAGTCTCACATCCATCAGTGATAAAACGAAAAACAAAACAAACAAAAAACACTTCAAAAAACAGGAAATAGAGTGGAACTTAGCCTGATAAAGGTCATTAACAAAACCACGACATTGAAGGGCATATCTAATGGTGAAAGACTAAATATCCACTCCCCCCGCCATTGATAACAAGCCAACGATGTCGTGTTGTTTTGTTGATTATATTCAGTGTTATCCTGATGCTGACAGTCAGTGCAGTGAGGAATGACAGCCATAAAAGCATGTATGCTGGGAAGGGAGACATAAAACTGTCTTTATTCATAGAGAATAGCATTATCTATGTAGAAAATCTAAAGGAATCCACAAAAAAGACTAAATTAGTTTGGTAAGTTTTCAGAATATGAGTTTAATATACAAAAGCCAATTGTATTTAGATGTACTAGAAAAAATCCTGAGATGAAATTAAGAAAATTTTATTCACAGTACTATAAAAATAAAATACTTAGAAATAAATATAGCAGAATATGTGTAAGACATGTATGCCGAAAACTATGGCATGTCATTAAGAGATACTAAAGACCTAAATAAATGGAAAGTAATTCCATGTTCATGGATTGGAAGATTCCATTTGTTATGCAGGGTAATTCTCTCAAAATAGACCTGTACATTTAATGGTATTGTTATTATATGTTAGCAAGTGTCATGTTAGGATAAATCTTTCCCTTATGAGCTTTATATATAAATAGTTGTTGATATTTGTTAGTTACATATACAGCAATTATTTTAATATGGGCTCTTTTAAAAACAAATTAGTTCTCTGAAGACTTACATTTTACATAAATATCTATTCTAATATTTGAATAGTGATTACGTTGTAGTTGTATAAAATTTGAAAGGAGAGTCACACTGTACATTGACCAGCATATCTCCATCCAGCCACATATTGGATGCACAGAGACATGGTATGATTTTAGAAAACTCGGTAAAGTCATTGTAAATAATCAGACGAATAGTCTCCGTAGCATCACCGTGGCTTCTGAGTTCATTTGGGACCATTAAATGGATGATTATAAGGAAGATGGCATCCTCTTAGCCATCATCTTTCCACTGCGGAAGCAAGTACCACTCCAGTGCACGGAGTAGGGAGAGGGGGCTGGAACACATTTCTAGTCTCTCTCTCTCTACATTAAGGTAAAGGGAGTAGCCAGTTTAATTGATCAAATCCTGACATTTATTCAGCCGCATTTGTCAGATTCTCTTCTGATGTCTTATGGCATGAAAGGACTTTCGCACAGGATGGAAGCCGAGTGCCTCAGTCATAAATGTTTTATTTTTCTCGTGCCTAACCGTATGCTATAAATTGTGGAGTTTACGAAACAGTTGAGACCTTATCCTCGCTCTGAGGTTTCAGAGCTCATTTGACAGAGGCGGCATTACGGAAAACAAAAATGTAATTGACATCCATGGAGTCATGTGGGCTGATGCTGCAGAGTCTCCTCACAGATGCTGAGTCCCCGCACATAGGCAGTATCTGGGGAAAGGGAGAGCCTCGCAGACAAGAGAAACACCCCAGAATTCTTGCACAGTGCTCAACAGCCTCCTCCAGGGAACATTTCATGGACTTCCACATCTAAAGTAGAGTTTATTACAAATAAATATATAAATACCATTTGCTTTCATGCCTAACATTTGACGAAAGTATCCAGGTCAATGCTAAAAATTCTCCTTCAGAGTCTGTATGCATCTACTTTCTCTAATTAAATAATAGCAAACTGTGTTTTCAGATCATCAAATACTTAAAAATGAGTTTTTTTAAAGGAATGCAGTGAGGTATAACATGGCCTTGAAGAATATTTATTCTGCTGTGATTTTTCTATGGAAATTAAGTAGGAAAAATTTAATTGCCTAAAATTTTCCCCATGTGTAAAGCAGGTATAATAATATGATATTTGCTGGAGTCACTACAATCTTAAATCAGAAGGAAATCCTGCCATTTGCCACAACATGGATGAACCTGGAGGACATTACGCTGAGTGAGATAAGCCAGATACAGAAGGACAAAAACTACATGAATCCACTTGTACAAGGAATGTGAAATAGACTCCTAGGGACAGAGAGTGGAAGGCTGGTTACCAGCGGCTGGCGGAGGGAAAACGGGGGCTGCCGTTGAGTAGGTACCCAAGTCAATGCAGGATGAGTAAGTGCGAGAGGCTGCATCGCAGCCTTGCTCCTACACTTCATGGTAAGGACTGTACGCCTAAGAAGTCTCAGGAAGATAGATCTCAAGTGTCCCCCACCGTAAGAAAAGAACGAATCGGCATGTCCCAGAGGGAGAACACATTTGCAATGACATGTATCTAACAATATGTTTTTATCCAGAATAAAGAAATTTTACAGCTTTGTATGTAAAGGATAACCACCAGATTAAAATTTTGGCTAAAGATCTGCACTTTCAGTTCATAAAAGGAGAGCCAGGTGGATGGTACTGAGCGCGGGATCATCAGGAACAGGAGGAGAGAAGTCTTGATGGGTGGCCGCCAGGCATCCAGGAGGACTAGCAGGTTCTCCGGGCGGCAGACCCCATGCTGGGGAGAGTAGGAGCAGGGGAAGCCTCCCGTGTTTGTGGTGGGACAAAAGCACTCCACACTATATTCTCAGGAAGGATAGCAACTTCTTATAAACTGCATACATAGCCAATGACCCAGCGATTAAATTTCTAGGTATATACCAAAAATAAATCAGTACCCATAGTCACACAAGAACCACAAGGGTAATAATCACCGCAGCTGTTTTCATATCAGGCAAAACCTGGAAGGAACTGTATCAAGAGGAGAAAATATTGTAAAGTTACGATATTGACCTAGAAAGTGATAATATGCAGTTAGAGAAAAATGAAATACTGATGTGTACAACAGGATGGACAAATCTCAGAAACACGACGCTGAATAAAATAAACGAGGTGCCGAAGACGGAATCCTGCATAACTCCGAATAAACGAAGTTCAGCGAGGAGGCAAAGAGAAGCGGTGGTGACAGTTGCTGGAGGAGCCGAAGAGCTGTGAGCTGGGCCGGGCACAGGCCAGCTTTGTGCGCTGTGCAGCCGTATTGTCCTGTGATGGGGGAGTGTGCACTCCAGTGTATGAAGCTGTAAGATTCACCAGGGCGTCCACTCACCATTTGTGCATCTTCCCACATGTAAACTTCATCCAAGTGATGTCCTTGCAAAATCCCTTGTTAAGCCTGTAAATTATTTTATATTTATATTTTTCAAAACACGAGTGATATGTTACGTTTGCATATTTTTCTAAGCGATGACCTTGTGGTTTCAGATTAAGTATTCCATGTAATACATATCATACATTTATAATTGAGTAAGTGATTTATAATTGAGTAATAACGTTACAGGGAAATCTTTGTCACAATCTATAATTCAGGCGATATTGTCTCCATTTTAAATTAAGGCAGTGCAGTGATTATACAAGGCTCGCCTAAAGCCACGAAGTCATTCTGTGGTGTAGTAGGGACTCTGACCCAGGTCCGCTTCTAAGTAATATGTTCATTCTTCTTCAACTTGCTAACTCTAAAATATCCTTCAACATAGTTATTGTTAATTAGTTAATATGCTCTCCTAATCCATGGGAATTATGTGAATGTGCACCGCTGGAGGGGCTGAGGTTGTACTCCTGTCCTGTGATATTCTTGGGAACCTGGCTGCTCAGCTTCTTGGCCACAGGGCACAGTGGCGTCTCCCGTCCCCGAGGCCGTTGTGCAGCTGCCATGGCATGACGTGGCATTGTTTATCTTCTCAGACCCCTGACCTTCTGGTTTTCAGTCCTCTGGGCCATCGTCAGTGTCTCAGCCCAGACGGTGCCAGTACTCATAATTACAGGTGCTCAGAACCCCAGTTGGAAGGCGTGCGCACCATCCCTGCTCTCGCTTCAGTCTCCCGCCGCTGTCATTCTCCCAGACCCATCCAGCGTCTTGTCCTCAGTGCTCAGTGAGGACGTGATGCAGTGGAGTCAGGATGTATCATCATCTGCTCAGTCACCATCAGCAGCTTCTCCTCCTGCTCACACGGAGCCCACAGCAGCGTCCGGGGCACGGGAGCTGGCGGGGTCCTGCCCGGCCCCCCACCTCCCACTGGGGCACCGGTCTGCCCACACTGTCTGCTGCTGCCCCCTTTTCAAGTTTACCTTATTTTTTCCCTTCTTTTTCCATCTTCAATCTTTTGGGATATACTCACAGTAAGTGGCAATGTTCAGGAAACAAAGTTCAACCTTTGGTCTCATCTTACAGTCTCAAGACTTACTTTTTTCAGTTGCCCTCAGCAAAATCAACAATGTTCCTGCCGCTTCACTTCTCATGGGTTGAGATAATTTCAGAGCCCTGCAATCTTCCTGGAAAAAAGTGTCTTTCTTACTGTGCCAGGAATAAACTTCTGCATTCTCGTTTAGCTGTTTTTTTTTTTTTTTTAATTTTACTTTTTTTCTCCTCTCCCCTTTTATTCTTGTTTTTATTTTTCTCTTCTTTCTCATTTTTTGTCACTAATTAGAAAAGACCATATAAAACAGGGCTAAGTGTGAATCTATGCCAATCCATCTTAGTATCGATATGATTATATATTTATTGCATTTTGTTGTATATATTTGGTACACATCCTGTGTATGGACTTATAACGTACATAACCATTCCTCTGTTGCTGGTCAATTACAGTTTTTTTTTTTTTTAATTTTTGATAACATCAATAGATCCTTCAGTTACTCCTGGTATATGTATTTAAATATATATAGATTTATTTCCCCATTTATCATAGATTAAGAGCATCTTTTTATTCCCACCAACAACATTGCAAAATACCTGGAAAAAAATCCCTATGGCACATATTATAAGATTAATTAATAACTTTCTCATGACAGTAAAATGTATTTTGAGGTATGAATTACTCATTAGTTTGTCTTGTATGAGAGGATTTTGCCCTTGACTTTTCTTAAATCATTACACACATAGATTTCACATCAAACCAAAAGGCAATTGATGGCATTCTAGTTGCAGTCTTAATACTGTGTTAAATATGAGATACAGCATTTTTATCTCCAGGAAACTTTTTCATGCTATACCAAATATAAAAAAAAAACCAGCTGTCAAAGCACATTGTCTCTGTGATGAATTTTAGGAAGTCAGCAAAATAATTTCTCATCCGTTTTATTCAGCCAGCACACAACTTAAGCCATTATCTAAAAATGAATTTTAGGGCGCCTGGGTGGCTCAGTTGGTTAAGCGACTGCCTTCGGCTCAGGTCATGATCCTGGAGTCCCGGGATCGAGTCCCACATCAGGCTCCCTGCTTGGCAGGGAGTCTGCTTCTCCGTCTGACCCTCCTCCCTCTCATGCTCTCTCTCATTCTCTCTCTCGCAAATAAATAAAAAATCTTAAAAAAAAAATGAATTTTAAAAGGTCAGAATGGAAAGTTCTGGGTGTTGGTCCCTCCATCAAAACAGCCCCTAAGCTGGAAAAAAATGATGAGTTAAAAATATTGGAACTCTCGACCCTGATAAGACACTTACAACATCAGTGCTTGATGCAGGAGGGGCTGCTTGTCTTTGATAAGAAAGTGGTTGGGAGCCCAAGCCAGACACCAGCACCTCCTCTTGTTCACAGTAACCAAAAAGGAGAAACACCAAGTGTCCATCAAGAGATGAATGTGTAAACAAAATGCAGCAATGCATACAGTGGGATATTACTTGGCCATAAAAAGGGAATAGATTTCTGATACTTGCTACAACATAGATAAATGTGAAAGCATCATGCTAAGTGAAATGAATCAGACAAAAAAGGACAAATGGTGTATGATTCAACTTATATGAAATTCCCGGATAGTCAAATCCATAGAGTGAGAATGTAAATTACAATTTACCAGGGGCTAGGGGATGGGGAGAGGGAAATGGAGAGTTACTGCCTAACGGGTACAGAGTTTCTTTCTGGGATTTTAAAAATCTTATGGAAATAGTGGTGATGGTTATAGAACATTATCAATGTATTCAGTGTTACTGAATTATATAAATAAAATGGCTAAATGGTAAATTTTATGTATATTTGACCATAATAAAGAAAGTAAAGTATTTTATTTGAAACAAATAAACCTAGCTTGAATAGTTAGAATGCTATAGGCGGTAATTAAGAGAGGCTTCCACTCGATGGGACTTAAACAGTTAAGAAATGTGTTATTACACCTGGAAAGAGGAATTGGAAATCTCAGAATTGATCAGGCCAGAGGTTCAATGACATCATCAGGGACCTAGGGTTTGGTCTGCCTCTCTGCTCATTTCATTCAGCGTTGTCTTCATCCTAAAGTTAGTTCCCCCCGTGGTGTAACCTGGCTGATAGCATTACTTAGGTATTAATGTAACACCCTTGTTTTGTGAGTAGAAGAGGAGACACACACCCTTTCCCAGAAACTGAGGAAAGTTCATCTGCCAACACCACCCTCACTGGTCCTTAGGTGAACTAGTGATGCAGAAGAAGCCACTGATGTCAAGGGCTCCCCACGTGTCAGCCACATTGGTTTGGGAAAGTGCTGTCTCCACCATATGCTCTTCATCTTTTAAGCCCGATGCAGTTTAGCTGCATGGGTGAATATTTCTGACCGAAGTTTAAGATTGCAAGCAGTGGCCATTCCAGACGTGATTTAACAAGGTTCATGGAGTGGAAATCAAGAGAATAAAAGTCATTCTCTTTAAAGACTGGATAAAATTGAGCAGGATAGAACTCACTCTGTGGAAAGTTTCACTGCCTGTTGGACTAATTACCAATTCCATTCTCAAGACTGAGATATTTTACAAGATTGAATCCCAAAGCTGACAGAGCTGCATCTCCAAGATTTGTATGGTTAGCCCTTTGCTCTGTGACGCTTCAGATGGAAGAGAATTCATCAATTTCAGACTCTCCTGCAATGTAACAGGATGAAAATTAACCTGGCAATATAATTAACATTCATGGATTATTAATTATTTCTGTAAGGAGAGTAAGCTCATTTCAAGAGGCTTGATTAAAACACAAATTTCCTTAATTTGATAGTGTAAATGGAGTGGGTGGTAATATTTAAACGATTTTTGCATGAGATTCTTAGGACATGAAACGGATTCCCAAAACTTCATTGTGCAGCAATCTCCCCATGTTATTCAAGCATTTGCTGGTCAGCTCAGGCTGCATATAGATGTGGTGACTGCTTCAGCAAACTTCTATTTCTCATGGTTCTGGAGCGCTGAGGGTTGAAGATTATGTTTCCTGCAGATTCTGACCCTGGTCAGAGCCCTCTTGTGTCTTCACATAACTGAGAGTGTGCTCGCCTGGTCTCTGTTCTTCTCTTTGTAAGGATGATGATCACATCATGGGGGCCCCCACCTTCATGACCTCATGTACACCTGATAACCTCCCAAAAGCCACCTCCAAATACGAATCACATTTGGGGTTAGGGCTTTGGCATATGAATTTTCAGGAGTCACAAATGTTCAATCCATAACCAAGTCGCATGAATTCAAAAAGGGCTGGGGTCTAGGGAATGGTATTCACAGGTGGCACATCCAAGTAACATCGTATAGAATAGGACATACAGAAATCCATATAATAATATGCATTTTTAAGTACAAAAGTATCTAAAACTAAACTCATGTTTGTCCTAATCAAACTGATAGCCATTGTTTTATTTATTTATTTTTAAAGATTTTATTTATTTATCTGACAGAGAGAGACACAGCGAGAGAGGGAACACAAGCAGGGGGAGAGGGGGAAGGAGAAGCAGGCTTCCCGCTGAGCAGGGAGCCTGATGCAGGGCTCGATCCTAGGACCCTAGGATCATGACCTGAGCTGAAGACAGATGCTTAACCGACTGAGCCACCCAGGCGCCCCACCATTGTTTTAATAATATGTAATAGTAGTCTATGTTTAACCAAATACCAGGGGCATATATTAGTTTCCTCAGGGCTACTGGAACAATCATCATAAAATTGGTGACTTAAAACAACAGAAATCTTTTCTCTCACTGTTGTGGAGCCCAGAAGACTGAAATCAAGGTGCTGGTCTCACCAGACTCCCTGAGAAGGCCCTGGGGGAAATGCCTTCCTTCCTTCTTCCAGCTCCCAGGAGCTCCTGGTGCTCCAGCAGAACTCCAGTCTCTCCTCTGTTTTCACAGGACCTTCGTGCTTGTGTCTCTGGGGGTTTTAAATCTCTCTCTCCCTTTTCTTACAAGGATAGCAGTCACTGGGTTTAGGACCTCCTAAATGCAGATGGTCTCATCCTGAGATCCCCACCTTAATTATGTCTGTAAAGCTCTTGTTTCCAGATAAGGTCACATTCAGAGGTACTGGTGGGGGAGACTTGGGCTTACATTTGGGAATACTATTCAACCCATCACAAGGCACAGAATAATGACCATAGGCTAAGTGCTTGCTAGAGCTCACTGCAGTTTGGGATATAGTCATGTTTTCCTTTAAGAGAATAATTTGTTCCCAGCTCAGTTCGTTTTGACATCAACACAGGGGTAGGATTCAGAGACAGGTAGGTTTGGAGGACCAAATCCTGCCAGGCTTAAAAAACAAAACCAGGGCACCTGGGTGGCATGGTTGGTTAAGCTTTCAACTCTTGATTTCAGCTCAGGTCATGATCTCACAGTCATGGGATCAAGCCCCGCTTTGGGCTCCACGCTGGGTGTGGAGCCTGCTTAGGACTCTCTCTCTCTCTCCCTCTTCCTCCCTGCCCCTGCCCCCTGCCGCCACGCTCGCATGCTCTCTCTCCTCTCTCTTAGAAAATAAAAAATCAGATCAATTAAAAAATTATCCACCTCTGAGTGGAAAAATTCTGTCAGTATATATTTTGTCATTTTTTTCTATTGTATAAACTCTCAGTAGTGCCCTCTTCATACATACAGTGAAGATTTGGATGAATTGTATCAAATCTGCAATTACATGTGAATTACAGAGTAGAAGTGTAACCGAGCCAACGTGAGTTCGTTCCTTGGTGAGTTACAGATAGAAACCACACCAGGGGGATTGTCCCGCAAAGGGAACTTTACTTGCAGCAAATGAGGACATCACAGGGAATGACTCCCAGGCAAGGGTGGATGGGTTCCTTTCATTTAGGGTTAGGATGGATATTTAGATAGGGAAGCTTATCTAGATTGGGAAATATTTCAGAGCGCAATCTGAATACTATGCTTGTCCCTATTTTGCAAAGGCTTACATGTGCCATGAATACTTACATCAATAGGGTTAAAGTACTAAAAAAATCATATTTTAGAAACCCTAAATCCCTGAATAAGTCTAAAGGGTATTTTTACTTGCAAAAATGTATGTATGAATTCAGTTGATTATCAGAGGCATATTCATCAATCACAGAAGTATATGCATTATCCACAATCCTTTCAAGGAACAAAACACTGATTCAAATCATCTGTCTTTAAACTCATTATTTTAATTATAAAGGTCCATGCAAATACTTAAATTTTGTTTCAACTATTTGTAGTTTATTTGAACTAAAAAATTTAATATGTGATTTTTATTTTTAATGTACTCTCTTCTTTTGTCATTTATTTTTTGCCAAACAATATTTTCATCTAAGGTGACAACCAAAAAAGAAAAATATATTCCTTCTCTATGAATTATTAACCGATGTAATTATAATTAAGGATTACTGCTCAAGATGTCGGCATGTACAGTATAGCAAATGGCAGGTGCTTTGGATGCCTGCAGAGTAGAAGTGTAACCGAGCCAACGTGAGTTCGTTCCTTGGTGAGTTACAGATAGAAACCACACCAGGGGGATTGTCCCGCAAAGGGAATTTTACTTGCAGCAAATGAGGACATCACAGGGAATGACTCCCGGGCAAGGGTGGATGGGTTCCTTTCATTTAGGGTTAGGATGGATATTTAGATAGGGAAGCCTCCTCATCATATGTACAGGTGGGCATGAGCTCACGCAAGTACCTTAAGGAAACCAGCCTAGGTACGCACTGTCTATTGTGCAAATGAGGCTCGTGCTACTCTTTGGGTGGAGATTTCAGTATTATAATGAGGCAGAGGTCACTGGTGGTCACTCCGTGGGTCACTCCGTGGTCCATCTGCACAGGTGTGAGTCAGGGTTGAGCTCACACTGGTCTGGGTGGTCTGGGCCGGCTGGAGCTCTCCGTTGGAGCTCTCTGTCGGGTCAGTCACTATTGCCTGAGGGTAGTGCGGTTCAAAGTGCGCCATGCTGTGCCCCTGGGGTCTTTTTCAGGAGTTAAGAGATAAGCTGGAGAGAAGAACTTAAGGAAAATGTGGGACAAAGGTCGTTGAGTAAATGCAGGTGGTCAGGAAAGGTTGGGTCTTGGGGTCTAGCTGGTGACAGAAGCTGAAAAAATAAATCTATAAAAGCAGCTTAAGACAGATGATAGTCATTTCCTGATCAATGTTCCTTTCAAAACTGGTACTTTTAGGTCCTTGTGCTGGAATTGGATTTAGGTTTTTACAAAACATTATGTTTGTTTGACCTTTCTAGTTCCTTGTTTGTGCCCAAGAATCACATGCTACCATAAAAGGACTTTTGCAGCAGGAATTCTTGGGGGGGAGGGATGGGAGGGCAAATCACTAAATCACTGATTACCTATTGCTGAGGCAAATTCACTTGATCTGTAACTCATGTTTAATAGAGGATTGAAACGATCTAAAAGTGTCTTAATTTGATCGGTGTAACCAAAGTATACGTTTTGAGTCACCAAACAGCAAGCACTAAATATGGAAATGTTCAGGTAGGTTGAAAATTCATGTGGCATTAATATTTTGTTAATATGGCCAAGGAAACCTACTAAATCTCTGTGCTAATGTGAATCTGATTCTTGTAGAGAAACTCAGGTCCACAGCCAAATGCAACTCAATCCCTAGACTACGTAGCTCTTTCGTAATCCTCCCACTGGCCACAAGGGGTTACAAACCGTGCCAGTCAGTCAGCCCACGCCATGAGTCTTGTAGGGGCCAAGGGCAGACAGCCCCTAGATGGGTCACTTGGCACGAACATTATCTTGAGTTAAAAGCAGTCAAAATCCAGCGGATTGAGAAGAAGCCTCTTTACCTCCTTGTCAACTTCCTGCTTGTACCAGAAAGAGAGCCACTCACAAAAACTCCTCTTTACCTAAGAAGCTTATTAACATAGTAGGATACTTGCTTTGCAGGATCTCCTTCCACCTTCCTGCTAATGGTCTGTCTGCCCCCCTCAGACCCCACCCCGCTCCTTAGCTCATATAAGCACCATGTTGCCTCACTGTCTTTGGAATTTCCATGTCTGTGTGGATTCCCCATACCTATGCTATTAGATTTGATTGTTTCCTGCTAATCTGTCTCATGTCAATTTGATTCTTAGTCCAGCTAGAAGGACCTTGAAGGAAAAAGAAACTCTTGCTCCCCAGCAGTCTATATAACAGAAAACTTTGTTTAGCAAAACATTTGGAGACATTCTTTGGAATCTATTGGAGATTGCCTTGATGCCCAGACAAATAGTATATAACTTAAGCTTTTTGTTAATTTTGGTATTCTTATGTGTCTCCCCCCACCCAGGAAATTCTAAGTAATACACTGACATACAGGTAAAACTTGTTAAGAACATATGTTCTGACAACTAAAAGATCCGTGTTCATATCCCTGTTGACTGTTGTAACATATAGACAACTATTTCATTATCTCTTATTTTAGAAACTTTCACTAAAACTTCAGTTTCCTCATGATTTTCTGAATTAATCTATCTCAAAGAACCTCTCCCAAAAGAGGTACTGGCTGTCAAGTAATAGTTATCAACAGAAATAAAGTTAAAACATTTTTGCAACTTTATGAAGGAAAATGAAATAAAGAAATGATATGGTATGATGTCATTCACACTAAATTAAAATAATATGAACTGGCTCTATTTCCCATGAAAATATTTCATGCTGGTGGGGTTTTGGAATTTAGGTGAGGTCCAGAGCTGATGACCAAGAAAGAATTCTTGAGGATCTTTGGTGCAAAAAGGTGTAAAGCACAGGGACAGGACCCATGGGCAGAAAAAGCTGCCCTGGGTTTGTGAGGTGTGGCTGATTATATACTATAGAGTTGGGGGAGGTAAGGAAAAGGGAGGTTGCAAAAGGATTTTTGTATGTTAAAGAAGACTCACAGGATACCAGGGGCCTTGCCATTGTCAAGGTGAGGTTGTTTTTCCTTCTAGCAAGGCATTAACAGTAAGATAGTTGGGAGCTTTTTGGAGGAACATTACACTCTGTCCTCTTTAAGTATCTGTCAATGGGCTGCAGGTTATAAGGACGTTTAATTGTATCTACTACATTACCTTCTGGAAACTAGGCCGTTGATAGAAATGCTTTGTTCTTGTAGATTGCTAAAACAATTGTAAACCGAGGGAGACTCCTGTCTTGCAGGATTGTGATCTCTATAAATTAACTATTTGTTTTTCCTTTAGGGCAGCCAGGGGTGCCTGAGGAATGTCACATAGATCCCATGGGGGTGGCGGGAGTTGTGGGGTGTCAGCTTCTGCCTGTCCTTAGCTAGGCTTCTGCTCCCTCATCAATGCCAAGTACTTCTCTAAAGCTTGGATTTAAACTCTTATCTTGCAGTTGTACCTATTAATCTTTGTAGAAATATAACAATAAGAAGTCTATATTCCTGTGATTTTTAATAAGAAGTATGTATTTGGTCCTCAAGCCCTTCTTCTCTGGCACAGAACTCCGAAAATTCTTGGAGTTTACTAAGGGAAGAAAATGATAAAGCTCTCTTCTGTTATGTTCATGGAGTGGCTTTTGGCAAGCCCTTCGGTAACCTAGAGATGGGAGCGAGTTATCAGCGACTGTCAGTCCCACCCCCACCTCCAAGGAGAGCCGGGGTAGAGGCTGAATCAGTCACCAGCGATTTAATCAAACAAGCCTGTGTTAGGAAGACTCCAAGAAAGCCAAAAGGATGGGGTTTGGAGAGCTTGGTTAGTGAACATAGGGAAACTGTGTCCTTTCCCCACACCTTGCCCTGTGCATCACCCATCTGGCTGTTCCTGAGATGTATCCTTTTATGATAAACCAGTGATCTGGTGAGTGAATGTGTCTCTGAGTTCTGTGAGCCTCTGTAGCAGATTAATGAAATGTGGGAGAGGGTCCTGGGAACTTCTGGCTAGCAGCCAGTGGGTCAAAAGCACAGGGAACCACCTGGGGTAGGGGTGGGAGGCAGCCTGGTAGGACTGAACCCTTAGATGGAATCTAATTCCATCTCTAGATAGTGACAGGACTGAGCTGGGTTGCAGGGATTGTAGGACACCCAGCTGGTGTCAGAGTCTTGTTCGTTGGTAGGGGTGGGGAGCCCCCCCATGCATGTTGATGTTGGTGATCAAACCCTAAGATAATCCCGTATATATGTGAGCAAGAAGAGTTATGTTTTAGCTTCACTTCCTTGTCTACCTTGATTACTCAGAAGGTAGATTCATTATTGAAACCTGGGTTATAAATACTCTCTGTTCTTAGCTTTTGCTATCAGCGGAGAAGTGATTCATAATATAAATCCTGAACAACCAAGTGTCATGTGTTGTTTCAACTTAATTAAAGTCGATTCCCTGCTTTAAGAAAGATTCACATTTTGGATTTTATACTTTCCTTGATTAGAAAGGGAGCCTAGATATTTGTTCTTCCAAATTTCCCTTAAGATAAGAAAGTCATTTTTTCTGAATTTCATGGTCCTTGCTAACTGGCTGCTTGACCTTGGGCAAAATCCTTAACCTCTCTGGGTCTCATTTTCAAAGAGTACAAATTGAGAAATGTTAATTGTAGTATATTCCTCATGAGGCTATTATGTGAATTAAATAAAACAATCCTCAAAAGAAAATGCTTAGCACAGTTTGTGGAATATAATAGGCAGTAAATATTAGTAACTATAATTATTTTCATTTACTACATTACATAATGCAATTTTTCAGTGAACAGGAGAATTTCTGCTGATCTTAGAACAATATATAGGTATCTTCAGAGAGCTGCATCTTTTTTATCTTACAGTCTGTGGGTTACATCAGTGACGAGCTCTACTGGTCATTGGGGTCAAGTTTAGGATCTTCTCATAAACATATTTGTATTATTCAAGATGCACTAGGCTATTCAGCAGTAACAAACAACCCTAAATTTTGTTGTTCAGCACGGAGAAAAGTTTATTGCTGCTGCCAGAAAGTCTATAAGGCAGGTTCAGAAAACCCCCTGGATGTAAGCGCCCATTGAGCCCAGCGTTCCAGTGGCTCTCACTGTGGCACTGTTAATTAACAAGTGTTCCCTGGGCACCCCGGCAAGGCAGGAGGGGAGATGGAGAAGGATGAACCATCTCTGAAATTCGCCAGCTGTAAGGAGATCGATCCGTGTATTCATGCCCCATGGGCCAAAGCCAGCCTCTTGGCCTTCCTCCCCTGGGCCTCGTCCCCCCTCAGCCTCGTCCCCTCTCGCCCCGGCCGACGGGCTGTGTTCGCAGGTGCACAGCAACAAAGCCTGCTCTGGGTAAATAACCACGTCTGTCACAGTGTGGGAATTGTCATATTCTTGCTTTCTCTTCTATCTCTGTGTGTATTCTTCTTTCTTAACCAGCAGGCTTACTTAGTGACATCGTGTTCTGTATACGATTCATAGGTCATCCTAAATCCTTTTAGAATAAGGTGGGATGAAATGAAAATGTCTTTAAAAGAGTCTTTTCACCATATATCCATAGCACCTGCACAGTGGCTCTCAAATAATGAATATGTTCAATTAATTAATGGATAAATATTAAGTAAACGACAGATCCATGTATGTAACTATAATTCTACTGACATAATCAGGGAGTAAAGACTTGAATTAGTTTATCATATATTTTGCTGTTGTATTCATGTTATTGTTTCCTTGTGAGCAACATTGCTTTTTTATAAAACTGCCAGTGATTAAAGGTTTTGTTCATTGTCAGGATTTATTTTAGGTCAGTCTTTTGGCCTAAACAAGGATTAGGCCACCTTAACGCACTGAGTAATTAACTCTTAAATGAGAAAAAGGAAGAAATAAATCATGGCCTTAAGAAATAAGGAATAGTGATTGAATCCCTGTTACGTGAAATGTTCCACCTCTTTATTAGTTGTATTACTTTGAGCAAGAGAGAACCCACGCATAAATATAAATCACTAATAGCCAATCATAAAGGTTTGGTTTGTGAGCCTATCCGATTGATTTATTGATTGATTGGACAAAGTATTAAAACAAAAATTAAAATATCAAACTATGTCGGTTGAAACCACCTAAACTCTGATGAAATTTGATTTCTATGTTTCGACTCTACCCAGGGAAGTAGACATTGTCTATTAGGACTAAAACTTTTTGGTATCTAAAGAAATTAGAAATTATAGCAGAACATGGTTAGGTTTTGTTGTAAATGTGTATATTGGAATAGTTATAAAAAAAGATTTAATTTAAATACATAGAGAATGTAAGTATACCTTATAACAGTTGTTTTCATGGAGATTCTTTTATGTTCTGAGAACACCTGCAGATGAAATGCTCGTCCAGGAGGAGATCTAAGCTGATTGCAAGAAAGATTAAATGAAATCACGCTCACCATGTCAAGCCCCATAGCACAACGTCTATGTCATAAATCACATGCTGTCAGGCAGCTACAGGAGGGGTGGGGAGTAGAAAAAGTGATGGATTTGATCTTTTCTACCTTTGATTTATTAATAACTAGTTGGACTGTGGGATAGCTTGAAAGACTCACATCAAGGGTGGCAACTCATTTGCAAAAACCTTTGTTTTCTTTTTTATGTTAGTGTCAATAATATTTGGCATTCCCGTCGGAAATAGCATTGAACTACTTTTTGATTTCTTACGCCAACTATTAATAATCCTCTTTTATCTAGGAAAAAATCCACTTTTTATCTTTCTACAAATTGATGTTGTCAATGTTACTCTATTTTTGCTAATTCCAAAGATTGTCTTTTATTTTTAACAAAGCATTCACAGATTGCTGTGATAGATTTTTCTTCATTTAAATCTTACAAACCTCAGTTAAATTAATGAAAGGATCTTGTAAGTCATTCTGTTAGGTTTTTTTAAAAAAACAGCATTAGCTCGTATATGAAATCGATTTTTACATGATTTTTAACAGCATGTTAATGTATTTAACAGAATTGTCAGAGAGTCTTAGGCAATTCTTAAAACATCTATTATTCTGTAAAACCTTCCTTTTCTCTTTTTTTGTTTATATATATATATATAGAGAGAGAGAGAGAGAGAGAGAGAAAGAGAGCGAGCACTGTGTGCCGGGCTGCGTGCTAGACTCGGCTGGTGGTGGTGACCCACGGTGGTGAGGCATGTCAGGTTCTGCCTGTTCTCCTGGAGTCTGTAGTGTGGCTGAGGGCAGAGGCAGGTGGTTCTGTGTAAGCCGCCTTCAGGAGGTGGGACTCGGGCCACAGTCAGAGTAGCAGGAGGAGTAAGGAGGTAACTGAGGGGCCAGGGACAGATACGCAGGGCTCTTGGAGCGGGACAGAGTGCAGAGCATTCTCAAAACGGAAGGGATGTGTGAGCATCTGGATGGCAGAGAGAGAGTCAGGAGATGCTTCATTCCATCCAGGATCTCGCAGATTCTCCCAAGACAGTGAGCAAACAAAACGGAATGTCGAGGGGTTTAGGAAGGAAGCTGATTGTATGAGATCTATGGTGCTCGTGGTGTCTACACTCTTTCTTCTCTTTGGGGGAATCATGGGACCTGGTTGAGGGTTACTGTGGCCATTAGGGTGAGATAGTGGTAGTTTGTAGCAGATCAACCCTCATCCTGTCCTCCAGTGAAATGCTAACCGTTTCTTCAAATCAATTTTCTGCGTTCGTTTTAGTTTTGCTGATTTTGGGGCCAGGGTGTGTGGCCCTTGCATCCTCCACGCCCTGGCCCTCTGTGCTTTCAGACCACGGGCGCTCTATAGCTTCACCTTCTGGCCGGCAAACTCGTGTCCTTTCTGTGCATTACCTGCCTTTGCATCCATGTCCATGCAGAGCAACTCTGCATTTCTACTTTATCATCTCAGTGCGGATCGTCAGGAAGGAGCATTCCTCTTCCCAACAAAGATACCCACAGCCTCATTCCGTTCCTTATCATGGCCAAAAAGCATACTGCAATGTGTAAAATTATTTCCGACTCTGTAAAACCTTCCTTTTCTCTTTTTTTGTTTTGAATATTTCTTTTCTTGCAGTACATTATTGTGAAGGAAGTAGCCGGTTACTACTAACCAATTCGTGTATGAATCCAGTACAGTCGTTTTTGTAAGTTTATTTCCCTCCAGTGAGAATTTATATCAGGAAATACTCACAGAGGGAAATGTATTTTCCAAATATATTTCTCCAACGTATATCCGGTGGACGAAATACAATAAGCCTGCGTATTTGAGCAGGGAATTCGTCACTTCTCCCTGCGGCAAACAGGTTGTGATGACGGCGCCTCCCTCAGGCGTTCATGCTCAAGGACAGATTCGACCCGGTCCCCATCGTGCGCCCTCTCCCCCGGTGGGCTTCTGTTTTCCTCCGGCATTGAGCATGGGTGCAGACCCTTCGCTTTCTCTGCTGACTCGGCCTCACGCCGCCTTTCAGGTGCGAAACTACCTTTGCCTCACGTTGGCGGTTCTGGACCACGAGCCACAGCCTTTCTCTGCGCCACGGGGATGGTGCACGACCCCAAACAGCTGCGTGACCTCACCCGGCGTGGGCACTCCCACCCTCACAGCCGGAGAAAGCCAGACAAACCCGAGCCGAGTGGGCCCGAGCTGAGTGGTCCCATGTGGGGACCGAGCCGCATGGGGACTGAGCCTTGTGGGGACCGAGCCGAGCGGGGGCCGAGCCGAGCGGGGGCCGAGCCCAGCAGAGGCTGCTCTGTGTCGATGCCAGGCCAGGGCTCTGAGCTGCGGTGATGAATCGCCAGGAGTCCCGGAGGGACAAGCTTCGGATTTAGCTTAGAGCAGGACGTACTGCCCTGATAGTAGTTACAAGAAGGCTGAAGTGAACATACTAATTTCAGAAAACTCCAGCCTCACGGAAAGGAAATTTATCAGGTGTAACAAGGATTACGTAATAATGAAGGGCGTGATTCCTCAAGAAGACGTAACCACCTCAGTGGATGTCCATCCAAGCGTAGATCATCACGAGTCACGAACCCCCAGAGGAAGTGCAGGAGGCCCCTGCCATAGCAGAGGACCCCACGCCCCTCGGTCAGTCGTGGACAGACCAGAAAGGACAGGGCTGCGTTGAACGGCCCCAGGAGCCAGTCCCGTCTCTCTTCTGGAAATTGCTTCTGGAGCACAGACGTCGGGGGCAGAGTGAGAAACTACACATGGGCGTCGGGGATGGGGTAAGGCGTTCACCCTTTTAGAGACGCTCGGACGATCTCACGGTGAACCTGAGATGTGCCAGGAGCCTTTCTCGGATTTCCTCCTGCCTAGAGACCCAGGGCTGTGCTAGCCTTGGGGCTCGCTTTCCAAAACCTCCTCCAGTTTGCAAGTCACCCTCCAATAAATATCTGGTATTCTTTGTAAGGTAGGTTATTGCATGTTGATTGTGTTGATAAAGGTTGCTGTCTTCAAATGCACGAAGAACTCGGGGCATCATTGAGATAGAACATTATGTACCACGCACAGACCCTTGGCTGTTATGTTCCATTTTACATGGGAATACATCAGACGGATCTGTTTATGAAGAGACGGTATCTAGGCCCAGACTCCAACAGCTCTAATCTAAGGTCTTCACGACAGGGACAAGAGTGCAGGCACTTGGGGACACATGGCAGACATCTCACAGTTAAGTAGCAGGGCCCTCAGGCTTAGACCAGAGATCGCTCGAGTGCTCTGTGAAGCTGCAGATCAGAGGAGATCGGACAGAAAGACGGGTACATAGAAAACGGGGGGAAAAGATGCAAAGATAAAACAGAAGAAGTAGAGTTGTGACAATATGAATAATGAATTTTATTGGATTTTTTTTCTATTTTAAAGCCAAAATCTTCCTTGGTGCAAAATAAGATATTTTAAATAAAATGAGAGAACCTCAGGTCAGTTGGTCACACACACCACAGCAGAGAGGATGTACATAACTGTTGATGCTGAAATGAAAGCAGGGGCAGAACTGTGCATATCTGTGGCTCTTGAGTGTCGGGGTCAGTTCCTGCAGGCTAAGATAGTATGCCCAGAGTTCCAGATATGATGACGTGTCAGTAGCAGAAGAAATAATTTCAGAAGCAATCAAGCAGTCATTGTCTCTGATGCATAGTAAGTGCTCAGATCTTCTCATTAACTTTTATTATAACAACTGAAATATGTAAAATTACAGCTTCTGTGGTTGACTTTGAAAACCGCTTCTTCCCAGATGCTCTAGAAAGGCAGATATTTCTTCACTGAATGCATAATGTGATTTGATAAAGTTACCAATATCTGAGGAATGTCACTGAAATCTGAGCTTGAATTTTCCTAATATCATCTATAATGTGAAAACACCATGGATGTGGATCATCATGGATGAATCCTGAAGTTAGTGATATTCCTGTTTCCACATCTCCCCACAGCTACTTCGTGGTCCTTGTTTAAATATACCTGGTAGTAGGGCACCTGGGTGGCTCAGTCGGTTAAGTGTCTGCTTTCAGCTCAGGTCATGATCTCGGGGTCCTGGGATAGAGCCCTGCATCAGGCTCCCTGCTCAGCGGGGGATCTGCTTCTCCCTCTACCCTTAACCCCCCACTTTTTCTTTGTCTCTCTCTGTCAAATAAATAAATAAAATCATTTAAAAAATTTAAAAAAATCATACCCGCTAGTACTAGTTCACAGTTGCTCAGCTTTCACCTTCAGTCAGCCAGTGCTTCCCTGGATGTTGGAGGTGCATTGCATCCGTCAGCACGGTCACTCATTGTTGACAGTCCTGGAGTTACTATTTCCAGTTCTCATTTGGTGCTTTGAACCCCATTCCCTGTCTATTACTGGAGTGTCTTCACTGAAGGTCATTTGCAGGTTGTGTACCAACTGAAGAGGAGACTTACTTAGAAAGCTAACAACAGCGCATCTGTAAAAGGGTTCATTCTACTGCTTGATGAGGAGTGGGGGCATCATCCAGTAAGCAGATTTTCCACACTGGTCTCAGGACTGGTGGTTTCTGTTCGTAGTTGACTTGAATTTTTGCTAACTAGGGGCATGTTTTAGACTCTTTCGAGAGGTTTATCTAGTAGCCTTAGAGAAAGATCACAGAAAAGGACCTTTTTAAAAATTGTTTTGTTTTCTAATGCTTTTCTAGCCATGTAGTTCATCTCAGATCCAATGTAACACCTCGTGATCTTAAGACAACCTTACGTAGCATAGGTAAGAGCTTCAAAATTCTTTTTACAAAGTGCTGCCAAGTCCCACGTGAGACATGACAGCGTCTTCCTTTCTCTGTGAAGAAGCAGACAGTCACTTTTCTTTGCTCAGTGGCATCTGTGAAGGGAGCTGATGCTTGATGCAAAAGCCCTGGGAAGGACACAGCTAACTCCAGACAGACCAGGTCCTACACCAGGAGGGGCCTGAGGGAGCCTTCCTGTGAATTTGCAAGGCTACTACTCTCATGCAGAGCAAAGCCACAAATAATTTTGATAAGTTTGAAAGGGAAATGCAGGATGATCTGGGACATATAATAAAGGAAGCTAACATGATTTGGTGGATGTAGAATCAGAAAATATACTTGTAGGGGAAACAGTATCTATCTACAGAAAATACATAGGTTAAAAAAGAGAGACAAAATATTTAAAGGTACATAGGACAAGGGAGTATGGCTGGAGAAGAGATAAATAGGTAAGAAGAGGCTAGAGAGGAAATCAAGGTTTATAAACTTCTATTAAATTTGGAATTAGGATCAGTAGAATGTAATTGAGAGGTTTTTAAAAGATTTTATTTATTTATTTGAGAGAGAGAACGAGCATGAATGCATGAACGGGGGTAGGGGGAGGGTGAGGAGCAGAGGGAGAGCAGATTTGCCGTGGGGCAGGGAGCCTGATGTGGGACTCAATCACAGGACCCCGGGATCATGACCTGAGCCGAGGGCAGACGCTTAACCAACTGATTCACCCAGACACCCAGTTGAGAGGCTTTAAAAATAGAGGGTCAGAATTATATTTTCAAATCATGGCATTGACATTAGTGTGAAGTGTGGATTACAGGGGTCACAGGTGGAAATGGCCTCACCAGATAGAAGGTTTTTCAGTAGTATGCACGATGAGGGTGGCTTGCACAGTGCTGGTAAGTGATGAAATGTCACAAACAGAAGTAAAAGTGAGCAGGAGCTTCTTTCATCAAATATGGATCTCGTAACTGCTAGCTACTACGTAGTCAAAATGAATACAGTTGTAAAGAAAACGAAGTCCCAGTCCATGTGGAGTTTTCCCTTTAGTGAAGGGAGACAGTAGCCAAATGAATATATATGCACAGACGTAGAACATAAGGACAGATTATCTGGGGGATGATGTTCCAGGCAGAGAGCAAAGCAAACCCAAAAGTTCTGTGATGGGAGGATGCTCTATGTGTCTGAGGGGTAGCCAGGTGACCAGTGCGGCTAAAGAGAGTGAGGGACTTGGAAATGTTAAGAGATGAGAATCAAGAGGCAGCCAAGGGCCAAGTTGTGAGGGCCCCTTCAGCCATGATGAGAAGCCTGAATTTTACTCTAAGTGATATGGAAATCCACTGTAGAGATTTGAGAAGAAAACTGACAGTATCACTCACAGAATCACTCCAAGGTATTATTGCAATGTCTGAGTTTTTTGCTGAACGGCCGGGAAGACAGTATTGCTATTTACTGAGACACAACTGTGGAAGGAGCATGGTTTTTTGTTTGTTTTTGGAGGGTGGAAGGTGGGGTTTGGATGGCGTGATTGGAGGCAACTCACAAGTTCATTTTTCTTTCTTTTTTTCATCTTTTTTGCTTTATTGGCTGTCTCTTTTTTTTTTTATTATGTTGTTAGTCACCATACATTACATCATTAGTTTTTGATGTAGTGTTCCATGATTCATTGTTTGCGTATAACACCCAGTGTTCCATGCAGTATGCACCCTCCTCAATACCTATCACCGGGCTAACCCATCCCCCCATCCCCTCCCCTGTGAAACTGTTAGTTTGTTTCTCAGAGTCCATAGTCTCTCATGGCTCGTCTCCCCCTCGGATTTCCCCCCTTCATTCTTCCCCTCCTGCTATCTTCTTCTTTTTTTTTTTTTTTAACATATAATGTATTATTTGTTTCAGAGGTACAGGTCTGTGATTCAACAGTCTTGCACAATTCACAGCGCTCACCCACATACCCTCCCCAATGTCTATCACCCAGCCACCCCATCCCTCCCACTCCCCACCACTCCAGCAACCCTCAGTTTGTTTCCTGAGATTAAGAATTCCTCATATCAGTGCGGTCATATGATACATGTCTTTCTCTGTTTGACTTATTTCGCTCAGCATAATACCCTCCAGTTCCATCCACGTCGTTGCAAATGGCAAGATCTCATTCCTTTTGATGGCTGCGTTGACGGTATAGTGGTGAGCATAGCTGCCTTCCAAAGTTCATTTTTCTATAATTTTTTGAGTAGTGTCTGGATAGTATATGGAAAGAGGGGTAGTATGTGAAAGGAGGGAAGGACATGTTGATATACTTTACTCATATCCTTTGGCCTACTCACTTTTGTTGAGTAATATATGGTGATGAGGATAAAAATTTAGGAAAATGCTGCAAAATCAGGCAAGGAGTAGATTTTGTATGCACTGTTTTTAAGGCAATTTCCTATAATGACCTTCACAGAAAAAGAAAGAGATTGAAACCAATAAGCATGGCACCTCAGTGGCTCTGAAATTAGTCAGGAAAATAGAGTATGTTAGAAAGGTCTCTAGAAAATATGAAAAATGATTTATCTTGCTAAAGAAGGCATTGATGCTTTAAGTTTTGGTATGCTTTTCTTGCATATTCTCAAGGAATGTCTTATTGCAATTTCTTTTAAATATTATCTTCAAGATATTCTCAATTATTCATTCCATTTATCTGAGTTTTGTTATTTATGAGAATTACTAAACTTGGTGCATGGTTAAATTATCTGTTCATTCTAATAATAGGCATAATATTAACTACTTCTCATCATGATTGATAGATAGTCACAGGTAAGATCTTTTGAGAGCCTCACTTGGAGGTGGAATATATCAGGAAGGA
Organism: Mirounga leonina; assembly: GCF_011800145.1. Classification (NCBI taxonomy): domain Eukaryota; kingdom Metazoa; phylum Chordata; class Mammalia; order Carnivora; family Phocidae; genus Mirounga; species Mirounga leonina. Next base: position 16,939,204 of record NW_023270380.1, on the reverse strand, counting down.
CATTTACTATGGAGTCATTTTCTTATTTACCTTCAAAAACAGGCGAAGGTATGACCAAGAGGCACCTAAATGAGGGCTGAGTGCCAAATACATTTCTCCCCACTGACTGCTCATGGTCAGGGTCTTGGTGTGAGGAGCCCATTGCCCCAGGAGCCCTGGTAGCCTGTGGTTCGTTGGCACTTTCACTGTGTCTTTAAGGGAAGTCTTGACCTCACCAGTTGGGAAGTTTGGGTCTCAAAGCCCACAGAGCCTGCAGGTGGGAGGGTGGGAAGCATGAGCTCCTGAAGTCAGTCACAGGACTTTGATGAGCAGCACCAATCATGTTCCATTTCATGGTTTCCAGACTGATGACACACTCCTTCTACAGGGAACGTCATCTAAATGTATTTGCTTTAAAATTTGAGAAAATCATCACCCCTGGTTTGCCACTTCAGCAGGCCATTCCACTTTATAGAAAGTCAGATGCACACATCAACATTCTTTTGCTGCAAGATGGGTGGCTTGGTCTAAAATATTAAAGGAGACTTTGTGCCATTTGATCATTCACAATGTAATCCTTCTAATAGTGGAAATGAGCATGAAATGCAAACCTATACTTGCAATATGTGGCGATCTCTGTTAAAACTAATAGCTGTGTCTTCCAGAAGAGGAGTCCATTATACTCAGTTTGCTCCTGAGTGGGTGTGCTGGTCTTCTCAGTGATGGAGCATGACTGGAGACTCAGTGTTAATCTCTGCTTCTGGCAAGTTAGACATTCACCAGTAGTGGTGCCTGATCGGGCTCTGGTCATGCTCCTGGACTCATGTACATTCTCTATCTTTGCAATAATAGATGTTATGTTTCTGCATCTCGTGTGCTGGAACTAGGTGGATTAACTACAAGACTCACTTTTCCTGTTTGTTTGTTTTTAATATTGTGGTCATTATATACACTATTAAGAATTCTTTATTGCCTATCTAGGACATTCGTCTACTTGTATATGTACAGTCCATGCTTCTTATTTCCCATCTTGCAAGCTCTCTCCTTTAATCCCTGACAAGCCAGTAAAGCTCTTTGCCACTGTGCTGAAGTCCATCGGTGTACGCTAACACCAATCCTGTTCTTCTGCACAAAGAGCATGACCCGGTGCACCACCCAAGCTCAGCACAGAGGGAAGATTTTCTTCTCCCGGGCTTCCTGATTTAACAGTTTTGGTGCCATTGGGGCTCACATGTACTGGGTTAGGTTTCACCAGTGTCTTCGAGGGCTACCTTTGGAGGGGGCTCTACTGTAGCTGCTGTCTATTTTCAGCTTGCAACCACACACTGAGTCTGGTCCCTTTTGAAATGTGGTCAGTGGAATAACGCCCGCCCCCAGTGTTGTCCACTTCCCAATCCCTGCACCTTATGAAAATGTTACCTTATATGGGAATGTGGGATTAAGGTTTTTGTTGACTGACCTTAAGACAGGTTCCCTAATATAATCACAAGCATCCTTAATAGTGGGACAGGTGGGCAGAATCAGAGGGATGGCAGTGTAAAAAGGACATGGCCCACTGTTGATGACTTGGATGATGGAGGAAAGAAAGCCAAGAGCCAGGAAAGTGGACAGGACCTAGGTACTGGGAAAAGGAAGAATATGGATTCTACCCTAGGACCTCCAGAAGGGAACATCACCCTGCTGACACCTTGATTTCAGCCCACTGAGTCCGATTTCAGGCTTCTGACCTCCAGAAATGAAAGTCACTAGGTTTGTTTTAATTTGTCAGGGCAGCAGTGTGAACACGAACCATCATCCACTTCCCCCGTGTAAATCAGCCTGTTAGGAGGGTTCTCTTATGAGGTTATGTCAGATGAAGGAGGTGCTAATGCAGTGGTGGTGCATGATGTGAGCGCCTGGTGCCTTCCCATCCCTCAGCCAGTGTGACGAAACAGGGGTCCCTTTTCTTGTAGCGTGGGCCAGTGGGTAAAGCCTCCCGACCTCTGCCTGTCTGAAAATTACTTGATTTCACCTTCATTTTTGAAGTATATTTTCACTGAGTATAGAATTCTGTGTTGACAGTGTTGTTCTTTTAGCACTTTGAAGATGTTCTGTTGCCTTCTGGCCTCTAGAAAAGTCACCTATGTGTATCATTATTTCTTTGTATTTATGACCTGGGGAGTCAGAGGGAATCCAGCTCCCATGGGCAGTTCTAGTTCTGAGGGGACTTTGTGTCTCATGGTCACATGGTGTCCTAGGTCCACGTGCTTCATCTCTACCATGGACCATTAGTGTGACAAAAGCTGTTTTCCCAAAAATGCATAACTTCCCATTAAAGATGACCTGTCCTGGTTCCAGACCCCTGGGGGTCCACATTGTGATTCATCTGTTGAGACTTAACCATGAACTCCACATGGTGTCATTTTCCACCACTAATACCACTAATAACATCAAATATCATAGGATCTAATGGATCATATGACCTTAGTGGCAGGGCTATTTGTACCGTACCCTGAACCAGCTCCTATAAACAGTCCCATTTGAGCCTCGCTCAGAGCTGATGGCTTTTGATGTTACCCAGTATGTGGGTCAGAGCAGAATAATATTCATCTTTCAGAATCTGAAGCCTTGTGCTTCCTTTTTAGTGGTTGAAGGTGAAAGATTTGATGATTTAATACTTTGGAACATTAGATTCCTAAAATTGAACTGATGCTGGGGTCCCTAAGTCTTCGTGGTGATTATCTTTCACCTTCTAGAACACATATGTCCCTTCAAGGCCTTGAATGTGGCAGACATTAGATCTGGTTAGCGCGATGGTGTCATTGTAGTGAATCAGTGACATGTCCTGCTACATGTCCTGCTGGTCCAGATTCCTTTGACTTTTGTTATGTCACAGAGCAGGAGAGTTAATATTGTTCTGGGCCAAGATTGTAAATGTTTATCAGTGTTCATTCCAGGAGAAAACAAATTCGTCCTGATTTTCCATTCTAAGGATAAAAAGAACTCATTTGTGAGGTTAATTGCCAGACACCACACACCTGTGGCCAACTTAATCTGCTCTTGCAAATATAGTAGATCAGGCAAAGTGAGTGCAATCAGAACTTCTGCTTCTTCAAGGTCACTCGTAGGTGCCAGATTCCATCTGGTTTTTGTAGGTTCCCAGGAGATGAAATGGGGGGGAATGGAGATTGTGATAGATCTTTAAGTGTGGCACTAGCCCTGCATTATCCCTGGGTGGACTGCTCTCCCTGTTTGCTGCTTTGGTGCAGGTGAGGGGAGGCAGTTACAGAAGTTTCTCCCAGACCTTCTCCACTCCGATGACTCCAGCTAGGCCAAGGAATGTGAGGGTTGCGTCTCTCCTCAAGTGTGTCTATTACAGGTACACATTCAGGGACCAGGGGACTGTACAGCAAGTGAGTCCATGGGCTCGGTGGACCCTCAGGGAACCAGGTCTGGGGCTGGGCACGGTTGTCACCTGGCACCATAATGACTCTGTGGGCTCCAGTGCCGTTGTCAATGCGGATCTTCACTCCAACAGTTTTGAACATGTGGGTGTGTGTCCTTTATTAAATACTCAGCTGAGTAAATGGACAGTCCCTTTGGTGAAGGACTGGGGAATCATTACCACATCTACTTCATAGTGTTTCAGGATGTTTCCTTCAAGGAACACAGATCTACAAATTGGCTCCCTTCTGGAAACCGGGCGAGAGTGTGAGGTTTAAAAATTTTTTTGAGGCAGTTCCCCTGAACCTCCTGATTACCCATGCTTGATTTCCTTTGATTATAGAGGTTATAATGCCTATTAGGTCACTAGACTTGTCAGACCCCATCAGTCGTTTCTGTAGCTCTCTACCAGTCGGCCTCCTGTGGATGGCACTCTGACTTAGCTGCACATTGTAAAACTGTGCCCACCTAGCTCCTGCAGTGTACGTACTGTTACTGGGCCTCGATCGTGTAGGGCTTTGATCATCCCTGGGGGTACTGGTCAGTCCAGTCGTGGCCCAGCATCTCCTCCCAGTCAGACCAGTGCAAGACAGGACATAACCCGTGACTTACCAGTGCCACGGTCCCCGCGCATTCCTCACTGCCCTAGGAAGAGCGTCTCCTCTGGGGATTCAAGAGGGACATAGGCATCTGATGGGATTTCCGGGAATTGCATTTCTCTCTCATGTGCCCTTTTCTACCATCTTCCAAGGCCACACCGACACCCCAATCTTGGTTACTGTGGCCCATCCTCTCTGAATTCTAAGAGCCTAACATGCTTGGTACCGTATCAAGAGTAAAATGTGGAGAGTGCTGTTAACACCGACAGCTCTCATCCAAATCTGTGCCTGGTATTCCTGCGTGCCCTCTGATTCCAGACCTACGCATACGCTCTTGGATTCTGTAGCTCTTTGTGGTATGGTGGTTTCCTCCCTTATCAGGCCATAAGGACAGCAACAGATACTTCTCTGAAAGCAGATAGGTCAATTTGCTAACATCTTACTACTGTTAATTGTCTAACAGAAATACACACACATACATAAATATGTATCTTTTTATTTTAAAGTGAACAAATTCTTCTATTATATGAGTGTACATATACATATATATTATTTTATATGTATGTATTTTACACATATAGATGTATAAAATAGAATTCTTGTTTACTCAGAAAAGGAAAAGATTACCTCACTAAATAACAGAAAAAATGGATATATACTTTATATAACAGAGAAGTGCAGGTGTTTCATTATTGCCACAGGTTAGTTGAACATCTTAAAAATCTGAGAACATAGTTTATGCATACGTAAATCTAAAATTCAGAAAAGTAATATCTTTAATATATTTTTTGTATCCAAATATATTATCAAAAAGCCTTTTATGCTTAATATTTAAATAGTGCTATGGCCATTAAAAGCATGTTACTCTTGAAAATGCATTTGGAATAAACATGTCACATAATAATGCTTCTCTAGATCAAAAAAATAATGATTTTTCTGGGACTCCTGGATTTTTTTTAAAAAGTAACTTCCAAAGGTGATTTATTTGTTAATTTTTAATGTATAGTTTCTAATAATAATTTTAATATAATTTCTAATGTTTAATGTATAATATAGAATTTGAACCATTCTACTTCATTTTATTTTTCAACTATCTTTTGTTTTTTATCACCAATTGTTTATTGTTAAGGAACTATTAACTCTAAATATTAATTTATAGTTCTTATAATCAAAAATCATACTTTGTTGAACAAAATATCCAATTTATGACTCTATAAATGTTTTAGCATTAAACTATTTTTATTGCCATGTTATTTATTTTCATGGTCATAACTAGATTTATACAGTAATTTCATCCCACTCTTATTTATTTATCTAGAAAATTCATAATTAATTCCAAGTTGGGCCATACGACTGTCACTGAATTTATCACAAACTACAGCATGACGCTGTAGTAGAATGAGTCTCCATTCCACTTTACCTTTGCACACCTTCTTCAGAGAAGTGACCTTCTGAGATGAGAATAAGTGGGACCCTGGGGGCAGACATCGTCTAGAAGGAAACTCTGAGATGCTTTAACTCATGCGTTGAAGAATATTGAGGTTAACACAGAAAAGAGAGGAATGCTTGGATAATTTTACAATGAAATGCAAGGCATGTTTCCTCTTCAAGAGGAAAACTTCAAAACAAACTTTCAGATTGAATCCTTGTCAAACAGCGATCATTGAACTGCACAACATGAAATATTTTGGGCATGGTGAATTGTAGCTGAATAGATTGTTAGATGTTCTCAATCGGTTTAGAAATCTGACTGCTTAATTTTTAAAGCTGCAGAGCTGTTAGTAAAAGTTCTTACCTCATTTTACATGTATCTCAGAGCCCACTCTGAAAAGCTCTTAATGGTTTTCACTTTATTCCTCCCCAAATAGTAAATGACACACCGATAGCGCTTTTGCTTTTGCTCTCATCGGAGTTGTTTGGTTAATGAGCTTTGCTGCAGTTGATCATGTAAACATACTGTGTGTGGCTTGGACTTGGACGGTGTGGAATCCAAGACAGGGAGCCCTAGCCGAACAGAGACCTCAGAGTGTGCAGCATCGAGGCAGGGGCTCCTTTGCAATTTCTGTCATTCCAGGGAAGTATTTCCTTCCTCTTCTCTTTGATTCTTTGTCCAGTTTCCCGCTGCTCACCTGTGGCCCGGTAACACTGTCCCTGAAGCTGTATGGCTTTGCTGTGTCCATCGTGTTTTCCGTCCCAGGCAGCAGCATACTCCCGGCTTGTTGATTTCTGACCCGCAGATGCAGAGCTTGCATTAGACCCCGCTGTCCATCTGTGGTGCAATCCGTGGGCGGTGTGGGCTTCACTGACACAGGCCGACCTCCAAATAGGGTGCATGGATTAGAGCTCAGAGGAGAGGGCTCTGAGTGGACAGGTTGCCTTAAAACCCACAATACTCTAATAAAATGGTGGTGTTCACACACAGTGCCATGGATCTGAGAGGGAATCACGGTCATCGGGTGCTGTGGACGGGTGAGCACCGGGCCACTCAGCTTCACATTAGGCAGTTACTTGCCATTTCCATTTGTTTGATATATTGGGCTTTATTTATTTCATGAAAGAATTAGGTTTGGAAAAATAAGTTTAAAAGTTTCTCTCTAAGGTATTGGTGATTTTTATAAAACTTAGCTTAGCTTGAATCCCCTCTGTGAAATGTATAAATCCTTTTGATAAATTAACAGACTCTTGGAAAATGATTTGACTTGTCAAGTAGAAATCTCTAATCTGAAGGTTATAAGTAAAGCCTTAATTACTCAGGGTGACTGAATTCAATACACCCGGCACCTTAGTTTGCCCAGAGAGACGAATACAGTTTCTATTACAGATGGCCCTGAACACGATGCTGCCTTATCTTTATTGTAAGCAAGGCACTTTTCTACTATGTTTGTAGGTGAACGCAACAATGTATGTACTCAACTGCCTCCCGTTAGAGAAAAGAAAAAGGTGTTATTTCTTAGCCAGTAGTTTTATTTCTCTCTTATGTAACAGAAAATGTAAAACATACTTAAAGTAAAATAAGACTTTTTTGAAAGTAACAAGATCCTATGATATGATAACTAATTATAGATATCAGTGGGAACAACTGAGACAAAGCATAAAGTAGATAAGGATACAAACCCAGCTGACCTAAAGAATATTGCTGTATCCCTCCCCCATTTCCCAGGATTGTAAAAGATGTTGAAATATTTGAACATGACAGAAAACAACTTAGGGACAAATACAATATGTGTATCCCAGCCGTATTATGATATGCTTATTCCATTTACAATAAAACTCAGCATACAGCTACATAACATAAAAGTCACCGAAAAGGAGATGTTAAAACAAGAAAGGGGCACCCCGGCAGGCTTAGCCAGTGGAGCATGCAACTCTTGATCTTGGGGTCGCAAGTTCGAGCCCCATGTTGGGTGTAGAGTTTACTTAAAAAAAAAAGATTTAAAATATATAAACTATTAATTAATATGGAACATGCATAGGTTACTTTAAAAACTAAATACTATAATTGTTCAGTATATCTTAATTTATAGTTTAGTGATCATTAATATAAGCCTCATTTGTGATTTTGCTTTACATAGTACAATATGTGTGTGTGTTAACACTTTTGAATAAGTGCTTCATGCAATGAAAATGTTTTAATAAGAAAAATGAGTCAATATAAAGGAACTTCACTTAAATATTATGTCATTATACATTGTTGAACTTCTGTATCATACTAGAAATGATCCAATTTTAAGTGCATAGTTTTATATGCAGTTTTGAAAGTTAATGCCTAGCACAAAAATAGAGTAAGATTGAAAGTTTAATGCAAACTATACTCTGCATGTAAATAAGATTATTACAGTACTATGTTTGTATATCTCTATACCATACGCCCCGAAGCATATATGGCAGATACAGAAAAATAGTCTCTCTTTATAAATATAAAAGGAAGATAATTTATGTTTTAATGTTTTCATTGAAGTGTAATTCACATAAAGTGAATCGCCAGCATGTATTATTTGAAAAGTTTTGACATACTGGCACCTAAGAAAATGCCAGCAGAACCAAGAGAATGGAAATATCTCCCCCAAAAGTTTCTTTGTGCCCTTGGTACCCCCTCCCTCCCTCCTCCTCCACTCCATCTCCATGTAACTACTGATCTCTTTCTGATACTATAGAATAGTTTGCATCTGATAGAATTTTATGTAAATAGAATCACACAGTGTGTGGCCATTATTGTCTTTTTCACTCAATATAAGTACTTTGAGATTCATCCATGATGATACATGTAACAATAGTTCACTATTGGTTTTTTTTTTTTTTCCTTTTTGAAAATTAATAGACTTTGGAACAGTTTCAGGTTGCCAGAAAAATCAAACAATGATGGAGAGCTCCTGTATACCACTTTTTTTCCTTCCCTGCTTTGTATGTAGCATGGATACATTATTAGTAATATTATTGATATACAGTGATAATATTGATATAATTTAATGATACAACATTAATAATATTGGTGCATTATTATTAACTGAAGTACATAGTTTACATTAGGGCTCGCTCTTGGTGGTGTCCATTCTGTGGGTCCAGACAGGTGCATAAGGTCTTGTGTCCACCATTATGGTATCACACAGAGCGGCCTCACTTCCCTAAAGCATCTCACTTACTCGTCCCACCACATCGGACTGGGCGAACGTAAGGTTTGTTCTGAGAAACCAAACGCCTGAGCACAAATTGTGTTGATGTGAAATAAGAGGAGGAGGAATATAGGAGATTTTCTTTATTACCTGTGGATTGTAGACTTTGGCTCCTTAAAGCAAATTAAAAACTTGTTAATACTTACTAATTATCTTTCAGTCCAAATGTTTATCACAGAGAGCAGTTTAATCAAATTAGATCAGAGTCCTAAATGTAAACTAAACTACAAACCTTCCAGAAAAAGCAAAGCTTGTGACTTTTGACTTAAGATTACTTAGATATGCCCAAAAGAACCTCGGCAACAACAAAAGATTGATAAATTGGATGTCATAAAAATAAGAAATTCTGCACTTCTACTGCATAGGCCACAGTGGGAGAGAACATTTGCAAATCATATGTCTGATAAAAGATATGTGTCCAGAATATATAAATTCAATAATAAGGAAGAATACAACCTGATTTAAAAAAAATCAAAAGAAAAGGTTTGGGAACACACACTTTTACCAGAGAACACACAGAAATGTCAAATAAACACATCAAAAGAATGCTCAATACCATTTTGCATTTATTAGAACAAATACAGTTAAAAAGATCGGTCATCCCGTATGTTGGCAACAGGTAGAAAATGGAAACTCGCATATGCTGGTGGTGGGAATGGCCACTTTGGAAAACAGTGAGCAGTTTCCAGATTTACATAAACACCCAGCATTGTACCCACCTGTTCTGCACCTCGGGGTTCACCCAGAAGAAGTTAGAGCATATATCCATATCCTGACAAAAACCGGAACACAAGTGGCCATGGCAGCCTGTTTGTAATAGCCCAGGCTGGAAACAACCTGAAGGCTTATGAAGAGACAACTGATCAGCCAAACATGGTGTACCTATAACCCGAAACAGAACCCAACACTAAAAAGGAGAGTCTTTCCAACAAATAGTGCTGCAGGAATCGGGCATCCACATGCAAAAAGGGAATCTAGACCTGACACCATTTGCAAAAAATGGATCATGGACCTGCATGTAAAGTGCAAGGTTACGGACACTATAGAAGATGGGCTAGGAGAAGATCTAGGTGACACTGTGATACGTTCCTACTAAGTTCAGAACCAGGCAGAGTGAAGCAGTGGTGTTGGAAGTCAAGAGGCCAGAGTTGGGAGGCGGGACTCAGGGTCCACGATGGTGCAGTCTCCCCAGTTCTCCCTCCGTCAAGGGGCCCCTCCTCTGAATTAGCACAAATCTGGAACCTGGGTGGCAAGCTGTGCATCTACACTGTGGCACTTTGAATCCAGTTTTTGGCTCCCTGACCTGGAAGGTTTCTTGTTACATAAATCAAACCCATACATAAATTAAACCCTACTAATAGGTGTCCCGTCTAGTTTGCCCTTAGGGAAGTTATGAACAATTAGCCACTGCCAAGGATTTTTGTGGGTCAAGGCACTGTTTTTGTATGAGGTATAAATGACTTATAATCAAGGCATCCCGATTGCCTGTCCCAAGCTGCCACCCGGACCGTAGTCTGCCCACATCCCCTCTGGCGGCGAGGTGTTGCAGCTGGGACCACATCATCCTTACCGAAATGTGCAAACGTATCTTGGTGGTGACATCCTCTGCGGTCACAGCTGCCTCGGGATGGAAGCAACCACAGGGCTTCTCGCTGATGCAGAACTTCCCCTCACTCATGTGCTTATCGATGCCTCAGAGAAGGAGTGCCTTCTGGATCTTAACATGGAACGTAACTGAGGAGTGAGTCTGCAGGTAGCACCCAAAGATCCACTCCATTGTTAGACTGTTCCACCTGTGGGAATGCTTACAATTCATTGTCCCCAAGACAGAGGCACTGCTGACTACTTCAGTCCTGTTGGTTGGTTGAATGCATTCTGGAGAGCTGCAGAAGTTCTGCTGTTTCCATCTGACATGGTGAGGTAATGTCAAGGAACCTTGAAGTTCTGCAAACGTCACGCTGAACACGCCCACCTGTAGAGAGAGCTGTTTCCTCCCTGTAAGCAGATGGGCAGTTAATAAAACCGAGACGTACTGTCCTTTCCAAGTCATTCATATTTTCCAGCATTTCTGCTGAGAATCTCCACGATTAGCAAAGCACGCATGGTGGGATGTCATCTGATTTCTCTACTTGTTAGCACATTGCCCTCACACACTCTCCTTTACAGTTTTCCCCATTTGATAGTAGTCGCACATTCTCATGACGTGTTTAAAATATTCATCTGTGTAATTTCTGCCTAGGAACTGAAACATCTTATCCTTAGAGTCAGTCAGTGTTGTGGCAAACTGATGATGGATTGCAGTCCTGGCTCGAGAATTTCACGTTCCGTTCATGACCAGGAAGAAGCTGGAGCCGAGCTGTGGAGGACGCTGGGGCATCCTGTGTTAATGTCTCAGAACAACAGGCAGAAGGTGCAGACTGAAGGGGATTTGTTTAATAACTGATGTTTGAATAGTTGAAGAATGGACGGGTGAGTGTCAAAGGCCTGGGTGAGTCTAGGACAATTAAGACTGTGAGTTTGGCCCCAAACAAAGTGATGTGTTTTCCATCAATTCCAAGTGAAGAGTTGGAAACTGGGCGGTCAGCACTCCTTGGAAGGAGCTTGGCTATGACAAGAACACATCAGACGAAGTTGCTTGAGGCAAGATCAGGGAGGCGTGTTTGCTCCTGTGAAGACTTGCTTGTACCTCAGCGCGATACAGCCTTTTACTCAGCGTTCAACCTGATAAGATGGTACATACTGTTCCTACTTCATATTAACACGTGCATTTTATCTACTGTCAACATGCAATTTCAGTAGCAAAATGGAAAGTTTGAAGGTTAAAGTTGCAAAGACAAGATAGTAAACATGACATTTATTTACTGAGTACATACCTATCTTTGACATTTGTCTTACTTCCCGCACCCCCAGAGGTTTGTTGAAGTGTGCTGATAAGCCCAGTGAAAATATGTGGGGTCTAGGGCCGAGGTTTTTGTTTTTGTTTTTAAGATTTTATTTATTTAGTTTCTGAGAGAGAGAGAGCCCACGAGTGGGACGTGGGGCAGAGGGAGAAGCAGGCTCCCTGCTGAGCAGGGAGCCCGACGTGGGACTCGATCCCAGGACCCTGAGATCATGACCTGAGCCGAAGGCAGACGCTTGTAATGTGTTGTTGACAGCCAGTGGCTACTAAGCAACAGTACTGGTTTCTGTTACAATATGCATGGTCCACAGTGGAGGCTCAATAATCCTTAATGAATAAGACAGAGAGCGAGCGAGACGGAGAGAAAGAGGGGACAGAAGCAGACATTGGACTTCTTTAAAACTTTAAATCTTTTTCTTATGTCAGGCTTTTGATATGATTAGATTTTCTCTGTGAGAAAATCGTCTCCTAACCTTCAGTCACACATGTTAAAGTAATAGAAATAATATGCTGAAATAGCATTGTCTCCTAAATCACGCATGCCCATACCAAAGATGTGTTAATATGTTGTGCAGAAATGTCAAAGTCTGTATTACTTGTAGTTAGATTTTCTTGTAATACTGGTTAATGTGTGGGCTAAATCTCTCACTGTAAGCTTCAATTAATGCACGCAACACTGAGTCCCTCACCATGAGACCAGTGGTTGATCAGCTAGAATCTAGGTTTATAACAGGATAAACAGCTTTATGAAAAGATAAAAGCTGGGATGACGGCAGCTCAATATAACTCATTAAATATTATAACAGGCGTATAACTGCCTTTTGTACCGAGAGAGAGCGGTGAGAGATGGTCAGTTTTCTGCTGTATTACTTTATGTATTACTTTATGTTCTTCCACCCTCTGTAATTCAGAGTTGTGTGATAGCATTTTTCAGCTTTAGTCTTATGACTGTTGTATAATTTAATTGAAAACAACTCGGTCATCTCATTTAAATTCTTACTGTGTTGGCTCTCCATATGTTTTGTAAACTTATGGAGTCCTTTCAGATTATCTCAGTTTTCCAAAAGATGATCAGATGTGGTTTGAATGCATTGTAACAGTATAAAAATCAGTATTTTGGGGATTCTCTTTAGTAAATAGTTAAGCACGTTAGTGGTTAATAAAACCACTAAAGTTCAAAACTCAGTTACACATTTTTTTCCTCTTTCTTTTCCAGTTTCTAACATGGAGTTAATACATTGATCTTGAGCCTAAGGAATAATTAAATCTGCAAACCCAAAATCAAATATATCAAATGAGAAAAGGAGTCTCCATATGGTCACATGAAAAATAAATGGTCAAATATCAATTTAGAGGAAGATCAGCTCTTTGATATCTGCTTGTCTCTTCCCTAGAAGCATTCATGCTATCTGCCTGCCATATGTTTTTATTATTATTATTACTGTTCCTTAGAAATCAGTGGGCAGAGGGGCGCCTGGTTGGCTCATTCGTTAAGCGTCTGCCTTCAGCTCAGGTCATGATCCTGGGGTCTTGGGATCGAGCCCCACATCAGGCTCCCTGCTCAGCAGGAAGCCTGCTTCTCCCTCTCCCACTCCCCCTGCTTGTGTTCCCTTTCTTGCTGTGTCTCTCTCTAGCAAATAAATAAAATCTTTAAAAAAAAAAAAAAAATCAGTGGGCAGAATTCTGAAAGGAGAACATTTTCCCGAGTGATTCATGAGGGCTTACATCATTAGAAGCAGAGCATATTGTTTCAGCTCTTTCTGCTAAAATACAGTCCCAGATGCGGTCATGGCATCTTCGTGTCGCTGCAGTTGGCTAACAGGGACATTCTGTACAGCAAGCCACTTGGCATGTGCATTTTTTTTCACATGAAATTAAAAAGGAGACTCTTCAAAGTGAGGGTAAAATGAAAATTTATAGCTAAGATGGAACATATCCTGCTAAACACCTTTCAGGGCCTCTTAATGGCCCCATATATTGAAATGAGTCCTTAGAGTTCGCTGTGTTACTTGTCTACCATATTGTAAAATCAAATTTTCCAGTCTCCTGGCCTCAGACGTATGAGGCTGTGATTTAGGTGTGTGTCCTCCTTCACTCTGTATTTTTACATTTCTACTAGTTTTGCTCCCTGGTATTATTATTAATTGCATTTCACTTAACGCTTATTGTAGCACAGTTCTTTGCATTAGTTCTTCCTGAAATGTCTCCAGAGCCCTTCATATTTATCCTTTAGTCCCTTGACTTAAATTTCTAACACAATTTTTATCATGAGTTTCATTCTAGCCCTCTAACCCGGCTGGTTGCCTTTAGAAGATGCCACTGGCCATGTTAGACCCTGATTGTGTTACCAATTGAGCGTTGTGACTATTCCACCTGACATCTCTCTATTTTAATAATTATCAGCTCTGTTGGTGACTTGATCTTCCCCCTGAAACAATTTTTGATTCTAGTGTGAATGCAGACGGAGGGGAATACTGCCATATTTTCTTAAGCTCTTTATTTATTTTACTCAGAGTCTATTATAGATGCTCACAATGAATTTAATTCAATTGACCAGATTTGCAACATATTAAATATAAAGCATTTTCTTGGGCAACCCAGAACTTCCACTACAATCTGGAACAAAAGTATATCTCCAGCCCAGTATTTACATTTCATCTTTTGAAGTGAAAACATCCTCTTTCACAGATGTAATTATGCCCTAAAGAAAGAGCTAGGATTACTCTCTGGACTAGCCTTACACAGAGTCCGGACATATTCAAAGCAATGAGTGAAAACATTCTCCCAACAGTTTGATAGTACTGACCTTTTTATCACATATTTGAGGTGGTTAGCATAATTTTGATAACGTGCCTGAACAGAGTAGAAACTAATACTTGAGGTCTGTCTTGTGCGTCACTGAATATATAGTGTTTTGTTATGATGGTGAATTTTGTGTGTCCCCTTGACTGGCCACGGGTGCCCGGATTAAACATGATTTCTGGGTGTGTCTATGATGGTGTTTGTGGATGAGATTAGTATTTGAACTGGTGAGCTCAGGAAGGTAGACTGCCTCCCCCAGAAAGCATGGGCAGCATCCAATCTGTGGCAGATTGTGGGCCTTCTCTGTCTCTGTGACCGTGTGAGCCCTTTCCTCATAGATGGTATAGACCCTACCTGGTTCTGTTTCTCTAGAACAGAACGTACGTCTAAGAATTCATTAGCCCAAACCTAGGGTATATGAGTATCATCATGACGTGCTTATGGCCAGTTTATTTCAGGAATGTACAGAAGGCTACAGATTATAAAAGTTATCATTGCAGTGCCCCACATTAATCGACTACACACATACAGCCAGGGTAATCAGTTTTTTAAAAGGTGATGTCCAAAGTTCCGTAACAAACCTGAGGCCCGCTCCTCCTCAGAGCCCGAAAGCCCCTGCTCTGTCCTCTGTGTTTCCTGGTACTTCACTACCAACTCTGCTCCGCCCTACGCCCTCAAAGCTCCCCCCCAACCTCTCCCCTTCCCTTCGAGCACAATGCCTCCATACAATTGGCCAATGTCCCTTTCTTCCAATTCTCTCTTCTCGTTTTCCTTTAAACCCATGTATTTCCATGACTCTAAAACCACCTCTGTTAGGTCACCACATCTCTCAGGTTGCTAAAGGCATGACTCAGTTCTCAGTACCGAGCAGCCTTAACCGACTGTGAGCATTTACCATACTCCTTCCAGCTGGCCCTGCTTTCTCCTCTGCTGGCCCATGTGCACTGAGGGACACCGGGGGCCTGAGCACGGGAACACGGTGCTTACACACCCGTTCCAGCAGATGGCAGTACCGTGCCATGAGGAAAGGCCCCGGCTTTGCGGTTGGTGCTTCCTGGAGCTGGGGGCCTCCTGCGTCAGACTTTAATCCTGCTTTCCTGGGCACTCCTTCTCAGTCTCCTTGGGCGTTCAGTTGCTTCTCCCAAGTAGCTCCTGTTGGCATCTCCCACATGTGTGGGCTTGGACATCTGGTCTGGATCCACACTACTGCTGTGGTTGACCTCCTTCCTTAGCATGGCTCTCACCTCCCTAAACGCCAGTAGCCCACACACGTGCCGGGCTCTTCTCAGACCCCTGTCTCCGACTCCGGATTCCGATTTGCATTTTCACTTGAATTACCAACATACATTTGGAAATCACAGGCTCCAGCTCCTGAACGCCTGGCTTCCCTCTGCCCGCCCCGTCTGACCCCCTCCACTTGCTGGCCCACCTGCCTCAGGTGGGAACAGCTCGGCCTGCCCGTGCTCAGGCCCAAGCGTGAAGCTACCTTTCCTTCCACCCATATTTAATCCACTTGGGAGGAATGTTGGCACTACCTCCCCGTTACCTCCGCAACCCGCTGTTTCTCCCCAGCACACTGCTACTGGCCTTGTCTGAGCCACTTCTCTCCATGAGTTACTCCACCAGCCCTGTGGGTCACCCGCCTCCTTTTCTCCCTTCCCTCCTGCCCCCTTCGGTCTTTGTCAACAAGAGTCAGAACGACCATTCTGAAATGTGAGTCAGGGGTTGTCACTTCGCTCTTGCTGCCCTCCATGACTCAGCATCCCATCTTAGGGGAAACCCAGAGCACCCCAGAGCACCTACTAAGACCTGCTAAGCCCTATTTGCCCTGACGTGCACTCCGTTCAGACCCTTTGCTTACCTTCCTTTCCCATTGCCCGCGGCAGGATGGCTCCTTCCTCAGGATCTCTGCACTGGCATGGCTTCTGCCTGGAGAGTTCTTTCCCAGCTCTCTACAGGGTGTGCCCCCATTTTAGGAGCTGTAGGAACTGACTATGTTCTCCAGCCCTTCCTGCAGCAATGGCTAGACACAGGACCTAAGCTCTCCAGCCTGATGTTCCAAACCTAACTTTCAAACTGTAGCTGCAGAGCCAGTCATGCGCTATGCAAGAGACAGGTAGCTGGCTTCCTTCCTTCCTCCTTGCTTCCTTCCTTGCCCCAGCCTGCCTGCCTGCCTCCCTTCCTTCCTTTCTTCCTTCCTTCCTTCCTTCCTTCCTTCCTTCCTTCCTTCCTTCCTCCCTCCCTCCCTCCCTCCCTCCCTTCCTTTTCAGTAGCTTCCTTGCTAGTTAAAATTCCATGAAATGAGTTGGGGCATTTATTTCCCTTGATGCTTACCCTCCTGATGATCTGCTGAATTATCTAGTATCCTATAATTAATTGTGTTTTTGCTTCACTCAGACTGACCCACCTTCTGTTGCTCGTAACTAAGAATTCCAAAAAATAAAACAGCCATCGTAAGCAAAGCATTCCTACAAATTTATGAGAAAGAAGCGAATAGCTCAGTAGAAAAAAAATCTGGGAAGATTTATTAATATCTAAAAAGTACCTCTTGGGCGCCTGGGTGGCTCAGTTGGTTAAGCGACTGCCTTCAGCTCAGGTCATGATCCCGGAGTCCTGGGATCGAGTCCCACGTTGGGCTCCCTGCTCAGAGGGGAGCCTGCTTCTCCCTCTGACCCTCTCCCCTCTCATGCTGTTTCTCTTTCTCTCTCTCAAATAAATAAATAAATAAAATCTTCAAAAAAAATAAAAATAAAAAGTACCTCTTGTTTGGTCCCTGATTATTTTTTTCTGGGAAAGCACTGGAGGAGGAGGTCAGTTTATAAACATGTCATGTGAGGGTGTTATTTCATCACTGCTGGTAGGGACAAGATGAGAAAAGCTGAAACACAGATGAGAAACATTTCATACCTTTAATGTGACAATGCTACAAAACATTATACACCTGTGACCTTCTTCCCCAGAGAAGAATGAGAAAACAAATTGCATAGAAGTATTAATAGTAAGAGAGGATATTAATAAAAATGTTTGTATGTTTTAAATCCGTTTTAAAAGTCCAACTTACAACTTTTGAACATACATTAGTAATGTGCATTACTTAAGAATAGTTACCGTGTTTTGAGAGCTAGCAGTTCGGGGAGAAGATTGCTAACATATGACCCAAGACCATCAGTGGGTAAAACAAGTATTGTGTGTCACTGGAGACTCACGAGTCCACAGAAATGCCCAGTGAATCACAGCATCAGCAGGAGAATGTGCAGAACGCCTCTGCCAGACTTGGTGGATTCTCCCTTTGCATCTGCAGCCCCCCTTGTCCAGTGAGAACCTACTGAACAAAGGGGTGATGGTTTGGGGCCGTTTCACAGGTTCATCTCCTATACTTACAAACTATGCATGCCTTTGTAGGAATGAACATGTGTGTGCCCACATGCCTGTGTGCATGTATGTGTCCACATGAACACACATGTGTGCCCACACGCACACGTGTGTGTCTGCCACGTGCCTTTGCATGTGTGTCCACATGAGCTCATGTGTGTGCATGCATGTGTATCCACGTGAGTACGTGTGTGTCCATGTGTGCATGTGTACACCTGCACGTGTGTGTGCATGTGTCCGCATGCTTTCATCTGTGTGCATGTGTGTCCACGTGTGCATGTGTGTCCACGTGCGTGTGTGCATGTGTCCATGTACATGCATGTGTGTGTGTGCACCTGTGTGCGTGTGTCTATGTGCGCACACATGGCAGTTCATCACCCAGGGCCTCCACCCTTTCCACTCCCGAGGCTTCAGCTCAGCCCAGTGACATCTCCCTGGGTGGCCAGCGCTGCAGTCTGGCCGCTCTCCTGCTCACAGTGCTGCGGGTTTGTGAGCTGACATCTGCGCGTCCGGCTGCCTGAACCGACCCGCTTCTCCGCCAGCAGCCAGGCCTGCTATGATGTGCTCTCCCCGGATGACGTCACACTGCACTCTGGCCGGGACGCAGGGATGCTGGGACTCCTGGAGAGAGTCCTATGGACTCTTAGGAGATACACTCCTTCTCTTCCCCTGAGCTCCACAAACCAGCCCAAGGACTGTAGTTGGTGACTGAGTTTCCTTCATACCCATCAGTTTCAAGTAAAAATAGATAATAGTGTTAAAAAAACAGCAATCTTCATCTTTCAGGGCAAATTATAACAAGTGTCTATTTGTCACAAAAATATTAGGCATCCAGTGGTGAATGTTGACCTGGGCTCTCTCAGAACAACCTATTGTCCAAATGGAAAGAGAACAAATAAGTTCGTAAGAGACTGGTTTACATATCTTCTATTTGATTACTTTGAATTTTCCCCAGGTCATTAATACAAGAAAAATATGCAACTTTCCTGAAGTTTATTTAAATGTCATAAACTTTTATTGCATTGCAGTATATGATAGCTGTTAGGAGAATTTATTTTGTGCCAGATATTGCTTGAAGTTTTTTTTTTTTTAACCTACATTAATGTATTCAATCATGAAAGTAAACTCTTTGTGGAAGGCACCATTATTGTCCCCGTTTCATAAATAATCATAGTGGAACTGGGATTCCCCCGGGGGAGCCAGAATCCTCACACATTCAGTTCTTAAATCATACACCATTGTTCTGGGCTTGCCCAAACCCCCCAAACATAACAGCAGATTACCTATTTTTATCCTCTGCCGGGGAAGACAGACATGCCCCAGACATACGGCAGCAATGATGAAGGAAGATAGGAAATGTGGAAGAAGACATATGCAATGCAGTCTTATTTTTAATCATGTATGCCAAAACAGAAAAAGCTTTAAATCATATTAAAAAATGGAACTATATTTTATATCACTTTCAAGGATCCTTTCCATTTGATCAAAACAGAATGGGATTTTCTTGCTTATTATAGGCAAATAATACAAAAGGGAAACTAATCTATCCTCACAGAGCCTTGGCTACAATGTTCCATTTACCATGAGCCCAAAGGTGTAGAGATTGGAGCTAAAAATGCAGTGAGGGTTTAATCTCAACACAATTTTGTGATCACCTTGGGTATTTTATTTAATGTGACTTTGGGTACCGACAGTTAAGCATTATTATTCTTAATTTTAAAAGGGTATTATCTGGCCCAAGGTCAAACAAATCAAAAATAAAGCACTGAAGACAGTCTCAATGATCCCATTCCTTTCTTTTGACTGCCTGTCCCCACAGAGCACAAGTAAGCTGGAAAGCAATGAATACCTAATTAAGACAAACTTTTCACAATGTGGAGATAAAAGTATCCAATGGAGTAGACTAAACCAAAACAGCAACCACATCATTTCACAGAAATGCCCTTAGAATTTGCAATGTAATTATGTAGAATGCCCCATGGAGGAGAACACTTTAAAGTTATGTTCAATTGTTTAAGTTCCATAGGCATGGAAACCATAACTAAAGAACAGTGCTTTGTCACAAAGGATTTATTAAGGGCATCCTCACTTGCCCAGATCTGTTTAATGCTCTAAGTAAAGTTCACCTGATCAAAGGGAAACTTCCTTAGACAGCAGCCCAGGGAGACAAAGAAAGGCAGCATTGTGTCTGTGAGTTGTATGCCCGAGGGCTTTTACTCCCTGGGGTGGAACTTGTTGTGATTAAGATGCTTTTCTAGGAGCAGAAAGTCTGGTGACTGGTGATAGGATTGCCAGGTCTTCCTTAAGATACGTGTTATAGAGAGATTTTAGTCTCCTGGATGGAGGAAGCTCAATGGGTCATTTTCCTGTTAAGTGTAGGTGGAATGTACTTTGTTTTCCTCTGACAGATGATGTGATGTCTCCTTTCAATTTTTTTTTTGTCAATGTCTTCTGCTACACTTGCCGTCAATAGATAAAAAGTTCAAATCAATATGATCTGTGCTTTTAACAGACACGAGTATATGGCTCAATCTATTTTCCTTTAATATCTAAAATATTATGTGTTTGGGACATTCATCTCTTTGGAGGACATATGTGTATAAGAACATAGTTCTACTGATGATGAAAGATGTCCTGGTGAAAGAGAAAGGTGGAATTTTGAAATTGTGCCAAGTTCTAATTTAGTTCTCTGGACTCAGTGTAATGAGGTCTTGGCATTTCTTTCAATGGACCAAAATGCAGGTTGTATACATTCAGACAATGATAGAAATCTCTATTTTTTCATGTAAGGTAAACCAGATATCATGTTAGAAAATCGGTTTGACATACTGATTTTATTTTTCTAATTGGTTCCCTGGAAGGCGGCCCGCTGCTTTACTCCTGGTTCCCACAGAGGTCAGCTCACTTGTTGGTTATTTATATTTGGGATTATTTATAGTGAGATCTTGATGGCTATAAATGCCTACCCACAATTTATAACCACCTGCTTTATACTACCTTGTCTGTCACTGGCTGTGCCGAGAGACCCCAAGGGACTCAAGCATTGGTTTTTTTAAGCTTTAGGAAACAACGCTTATGAGCTTAGGCTCATTTGACTTTGATCTGTAAAAGTAATATTTCTCAACTAAGACTTGTCAAAAATATAGGGTGTTCTGGTCATAAGCCAGCTTTCAATTTCATAAACTATTTTATTCTGAAAACACTAATGTTCGAGGTGAAAAATGGTACAAATAGAACAAAAGAAAGGTAAAAGTTGCCACTTGATGAATTAAACATACATGATTTATCTCACCCCTGACTTAGTAACTGTAGGCTTGAATAATTTCCAGAAGTATTCAGAATGAAAACAAGATCAACACCAGGTCTCTTTGGCAACAGGGACAAGGAGGAAGGACACGGGGTAGCAGGGGGCGGGGGGGACCCAGCAGGAGGAGTTACTGCCCAAGTCCAGAACAGAGGCAGCATCTAATATCTGAGCCTCGACTTCCTGAGGCGAAGGCATAGCCAAGATGCCCTCGGGTTCCTCTTGCCTCAATGTTGAGGTAAATTACTGCTATTTTAGCTTTAACTTTTTTTATTGCTGAAATTTTAATTACATTCTTTGGTTCCTCCAGCTTAGGCTTTCCCTTATAGAGTAAATGCACTGGAAAGTTGGGTTTCCAAGTAGTTTCATGCAACTGGTCAATCCATTCAGTATCAGAAATTACTTCTGATGCCCTTTTGGCCTAAATGTTGTGATTAATTATGTCAATTACCCACTTCACATTCTTCACCCAGTCATTGCCTTTCTTCTTCCTACCAGAGAAAAATGTAAAAGAGAAATCAGCTATGCTACACCTCAGATCATTTGTTAAGTTGGATTAATGGACAAATGGGAGAATGGTGTTAACAAATTCATTTCTTTCTCTTTATTTGTATATTTTCACACAGACTTTTGGGGATATGCTTTATTTCCCTCACACAAAGTTGATAATTGCTTAACATAAATTGGGTCTAAGAATAAATTCACTTCCTCCTATATGCCTTTCGTGCTGCCCCAATATATCTCTCTTACTAATATCCTGTCATACGAGCTATATTTTTTCTTTATAGTATATACCATGATGATAAGCAGTTTCCTGCTTATGTATTAAGCAGAGCTCTTTAGTTATTAAAAGCCAGAAACACAACTTAAACAATTAAATAAAAAGAGGGCCTTCTTAATTTTTTTATTAGTTTCAGAGGTAGAGGTCAGTGATTCATTGATCAGTTGCAGGTAACACCCAGTGCTCATCACCACACGTGCCCTCCTTAATGCCCATCACCCACTTACCAACAGCGTACGAGGGTTCCCCTTTCTCAAAATCCTCACCAACACCTGTTGTTTTCTGTTGATTTGAGCCATTCTGACTCAAAGTGAAGTGAATCCTCATTGTAGTTTTGATTTTCATTTTCCTGATATTAAGTGATATTGAGCATCTTTGGATGTGTCTGTTGCCCATCTGGATGTCTTATTTTGGAGAAATATCTGTTCTTCTGCCCATTTTTAATTTAATTATTTGTTTTTTGAGTGTTGAGTTGTATCAGTTCTTTATATATTTTGGATACTAACCCTTTATCAGATAGTCATTTGCAAATATCCTTTCCCATTCTGTCAGTTCTCTTAGTTTTGTTGATTGTTTCTTTTGCTATGCAGAAGCTTTTTTCTTTTGATGAAGTCCCAATAGTTTATTTTTGAATTTGTTTCCCTTGCTTCAGGAGACATATTTAGTTGTTGCTATGCTACTGCCTGTGTTCTCTTCTAGAATGTTCATGGTTTCCTGGCTCACATTTAAGTCTTTAATCCATTTTGAATTTATTTTTGTCTATGTGTAAGAAAGTGGTCCAATTTCATTCTTTTGCATGCAGCTGCCCAGTTTTTCCAACACCATTTGTTGAAGAGACTGTTTTTTTCCCATTGCATATTCTTGCCTCCTTTGTCAAAGATTAATTGACCATATAGTTGTGGGTTAATTTCTGGGTTTTCTATTATGTTCTTTCAACCTATGTGTTTGTTTTTATGCTAGTACTATACTGTTTTGATCACTACAGCTTTGTAATGTAACTTGAAGTCCAGAATTGTGATGTCTCCAGGTTTGTTTTTCTTTTTCAAAACTGATTTGGCTATTTGGGGTCTTTTGTGGTTTCATACAAATTTTAGGATTGTTTGTCCTTATTCTGTAAAAAAATGCTGGTTTTTTTTTTTAATTTTATTTTTTTATTATGTTATGTTAGTCACCATACAATACATCATTAGTTTTTGATGTAGTGATCCACGATCCATTGTTTCGTATAACACCCAGTGCTCCATGCAGTATGTGCCCTCCTTAATACCCATCACCAGGCTAAACAATCCTCCTCCCCCCTCCCCTCTAAAACCCTGTTTGTTCCTCGGAGTCCATAGTCTCTCATGGTTCATCTTTCCCTCCGATACCCCCCCCTTCATTTTTCCCTTCCTTCTCCTAATGTCCTCCATGCTATTCCTTATGTTCCACAAATAAGTGAAACCATATGATAATTGACTTTCTCTGCTTGACTTATTTCACTTAGCATAATCTCCTCCAGGCCCATCCATGTTGATGTAAAATTGGGTATTCATCTTTTCTGATGGCTGAGTAATATTCCATTGCTGTTGGTATTTTGATAGAAATTGCATTAAATGTCTAGATTGCTTTGGATAGTATAGACACTTTAAGAATATTTGTTCTTCTAATCCATGATCATGGAATATCTTTCCATTTATTTGTGTCATCTTCAATTTCTTTCATCAGTGTTTTAAGTTTTCAGAGTACAGGTCTTTCACTTCTTTGGTTAGGTTTATTCCTAGGTATTTTATTTTTGGTGCAATTGTAAGTGGAATTGTTTTCTTAATTTCTCTTTCTGTTGCTTCATTATTAGTGTATAGAAATAAAACAAATTTCTGTGCATTGATTTTGTATCCTGTGACTTTACTAATTCATTTATAATTTCTAGAATTTTTTTGATGGAGTCTTTCAGGTTTTTTATATATAGTATGTCATCTGCAAATAGTGAAAGTTTTCCTTCTAATTTGGATTCCTTTTATTTCTTTTTGTTGTCTGATTGCTGGGGCTAGGACTTCCAGGACTGTGTTGAATAAAAGTGGTAAGAGTGGATATCCCTATCTTGTTCCTGTCCTTAGGGGAAAGCTCTCAGTTTTTCCCCATTGAGTATGATGTTAGCTGTGGGTTTTTCACACATGGCCTTAATCATATTGAGGCAATGTTCCCTCTAAACCTACTTAGTTGAGGCTTTTATCATGAATAGATGTTGTACTTTGTCAAATGCTTTATCTGTGTCTATTAAAATGATCATATGGTTCCTATCCTTCTCTTTTTAATGTGATGTATCACACTGATTGATTTGCAAATATTGAACCATTCCTACATACCAAGAATGAAATCCAGTTGATTGTGTGAATGATTTTTTTAAATATATTGTTGGCTTCGGTTTGCTAGTATTTTGTTGGTGTTTTTTGTATCTGTGTCCATTAGAAATATTGGCCTGTAGTCTCTTTTTCAGTGGTGTCTTTATCTGGTTTGGGTATCAGGATAAGGTTGGCCTCATAGAATGAATTAGAAGTTTTCCTTACTTTTCTGTTTTTTGGAATAGTTTGAGAATAATAGGTATTGACTCTTTATATAAAAGGTTGGTAGAATTTACCTGTGAAGCTGTTTGGTCCTAGAGTTTGTTTGTTGGGAGTTTTTTGATTACTGATTCAATCTCCTTGCTGGTAGTCTGACTGTTCAAATTTCCATTTCTTCCATGCTTCAGTTTTGGTAGGTTATATGCTTCTAGGACTTTATCCATTTCTTCTAGGTTGTCCAATTTGTTGGCATATAGTTTTTCATAATATTCTCTTACAAATATTTATATTTCTGTGGTGTTGGTTGTTATTTCTCCTATTTCAATTGTGATTTTGTTTATTTGAGTCCTTTATCTCTCTTTTATTTTTCTTTCTTTTTTATTTTTCTCTTCTTTCTTTCTTTCTTTCTTTCTTTCTTTCTTTCTTTCTTTCTTTTCTTTCTTTCTTTCTTTCGAGTCTGGGTGGTTGTTTATCAATTTTGTTGATTTTTTTCAAAGAACCAGCTTCTGGTTTCCTTGATCTGTTCTATTGTTTTTTAGTTTCTGTAATATTTAGTACTGCTCAAATCTTTATTATTTCCTTCCTTCTGTTGGTTTTGAGTTTTATTTGTTGTCCTTGTTCTAGCTCCTTTATGTGTAAGATCAGGTTGTTTATTTGAGATTTTTCTTGCTTCATCAGGTAGGCCTGTATTGCTATAAATGGCCCTCTGAGAATTGCTTTTGCTGCATCCAAAAGGTTTTGGACCATTGTTTCCATGTACTTTTTATTTTTATTTTTTTTATTTTTTTTAAAGATTTTTATTTATTTATTTATTTGAGACAGAGAGAATGAGAGAGAGAGAGCACATGAAAGGGGGGAGGGTCAGAGGCAGAAGCAGGCTCCCCGCCGAGCAGGGAGCCCGATGCAGGACTTGATCCAGGGACTCCAGGATCATGACCTGAGCCGAAGACAGTCGCTTAACCAACTGAGCCACCCAGGCGCCCATACTTTTTATTTCTTCTTCGATTTCTTGGTTGACCCATTCATTGTGTAGTAACATGTTATTTAACTCCCATGTGTTTGTGGTCTTTCCAGATTTTTTCTTGTGGTTGATTTCCACTTTCACAGTGTTATGGTCAGAAAAGATGCATATATGAGTTCAGTTTTTCTGAATTTGTTGAGGCCTGTTTTGTGGCCTAATATGTGATCTCTTCTGGGGAATGTTCTATGCACACTTGAAAAGAATGTGTATTCTGCTGTGTTAGGATGGAATGTTATGAACATATCTGTTAAACCATCTGGTCCAGTGCATCATCCAAAGCCACTGTTTCCTTGTCAGTTTTCTCTTTGGATGATCTTTCCATCAATGTATGTGGGTGTTAATGTCTCGTACTATTATTGTATTATTATCACTCAGTTCCTTTATGTTTATTAACTGTTTCATGTATTTGGGTGCTCCCTTTTTGGGTGCATAATATTTACAATTATTGTATCTTGTTGGATTGTCCCCTTTATGACTATGTAGTGCCCTTTGTCTCTTGTTATAGTCTTTGTTTTAAAGTCTATTTTGTCTAAGTAGTGCTTTCCTGGCTTTCTTTTGACACCCATTTGTGTGATCAATGTTTTCCCTTTACTTTCAGTCTGCAGGTATCTTTAGTCTGAAATGAATCTCTTGTAGGCAGCATACAGATGGGTCTTGTTTTTGTTGTTGGTGATGGTGGTGGTTTTTGTTTTGTTTTGTTTTATCTCTGTCACCCTGTGTTTTACTTGGAACATTTAGTCCATTTACATTCAAAGTAATTATTGATCGGTATTTATTGCCATTTTTTTAACTTATTTTGTGGTTGTTTTATAGTTATTCTCTGATCCTTTCTGCTCTAGCTCTTTCATGATTTGCTGTTTTTCTTTAGTGCCATACTTGGTGTGTCACTTGGTACCATTGTAGGACGTTAAGTGTGCAGTAATTTCTTAAGCAGCAATGCAGACCTCATATATTTCCCAGTAAATTAGTGAGTATAAACCAATCATTCCACTCAACTATGTTTGTCACAACAATCAAACAAATTCAGATAATATTCTCATTCTGTAGAGTAAAAATTTGAGTAGTTTTTCAAAGTTCAGGTCAATCAACAGGTGATCCAGCCAAATTCATATTTGGTTCTGTCAAATTGCAAAAGCTAAGGGCGTTTCTTATGCACCACACACCCTCCAGGTAGAGACAGACCAGAGCAACCCCTCAGTAGCAGCAAAGAGCACAAGCAAACTGCTAGGTCCAAGTGCTGGTTCTGATGCTGACTACAGTAGGATGGCACAGGAAATCCCAGGAAGGTTTTCAGTAGCCTGTGGTCAACAAATCCATACTTGGTGTGACTTCCCTGTCATGACTTTGTTCTGCACACTCCTACTGATGAAACTGCTTCTGTGGAAAGTGAACAATATCTAGATAGAGTAAGAAACCATTGGAGTTTCTGAAAAATGTTCATGAATAGAAACTGTCTTGAAAAAAACAGCTAGCTATAAATTAATTACTCCTTTAACATGGTGCTTCTTTCTTCTGAGCTATATTTCAATATTTCAGTCAAAAATATTTATGAATTCTCTTTGAAGGGCATTGACTCTTGAGAAAAGCTTGGGTTTTTAGATGAGCAGTCTCGACTCATTAAATAGCATAAAGCTGATGGCCAAAATGGGATACGTTTCTGATGCTTTATGAAGGTTAATAAACCTTATTATTTTGACCTAATAATCAAGACATACAGCACATCTTATAAAATGAGTTAATGATTACAAATGCCCAAAGTGGAATACATTCTTTTAATTAAGAAATAAAATGTACACAAGAAGCTCATATCACTAGTCAAATTAAGTTATGAATCTAATTATTCTAAGAATTTTTGGTAGAAAGCTATGTGGTACTCTTAGTAAGAAAAAATGTTTTCTCTTATTGATGACAGAAAATTTCCATTTTTGTTCCAGGTAGAATACTTGCAATGCTAAAATTCTAGAAGATCATTCAAATTTGAGTGGCTATCAGGAGACACTGAAGACAAACTAGGTTAATAGGAATATGAGTTAACGTGAGGGAAGTGTCCTTGGAGTAGAGGAAAGGCATAGCTTTTGAAATACTTAATTTTGTGTATTTGTATAGGGTGATTGTAGATGCAGCTGTAAGCCTGACCATTGTTTGGGGGTAGGGCTCCCTGGGGCGTGGCACCTCACTTCTAATTATTTTAAATAGAAATACTACAAAAGAAAGATGACAGTGTGGTGTCCTTTCAGTTGTGAATGTCCTGGACACATCCCCCAGACTTGACGTGCAAGGCCTTGCCCCTTCCAGAGTCAGACCCCGGGTGTGAGCAGGAGGATACCAAGTGTAGCGGAAATGACTGAGTTACAGTAGATTATTGGAACTCAGGGTCCTAGAGAAAAGAATAGAGCTCCACCTGCAGGGGCATCTTCTAAGAAGTGGAAACGAGAAGAACCAGTAGCCTACCAGCTCTAGCCTTGATGCCCACCAAGTTGTCCCAGAAAGAAATCTGAGGAGCGCTGTAAATCTACCCCTGGTGTGGTGGGAAGCCAAGACGTGTGAGTCAGGCATACCAGGGAGTTTCGATTTCAAAGAAGACTCATGACAGACATTTTTAAGTTTGTATTTGTTCATCTTCTGTGTCTTTTCAGTGTCATTTTTTTATTCATTTTGCTGTCCACAAAAGAGTCTTCAGAAATACATTTTAAAGATGTATTCTTCTTTCTGTGGGTAGGGAGGAAGGAATTGAGGAACCTGATCTCCCCCGATGGTGGATCTAGGAGCAGGTTCATGCTGTGCACACTGCTGGTACCCCCGCCCCACCCTCCGCCACCGGCGCCCTGGTCACAGGCCCACCCTTCAGCGGCCAGTGCTGATATTTCTTTCCCTGGGGCTCTGTGGGCCTCCAGTCCACCTGCTTCTTATGCTTCAGGCAGAAATGACCGGGAACTAGCAGGGATTAGCTCCCCTTTGTTGTCAAAGTGCACAGTCCTCAGCTAAGGACCAGCTGTGACTGGTGTGTGAGCCCCACGGTCTTCTCACCCACTGGGCAATGGAGTAACTCTTCGGTGTGTGATCTGCACTGGCTTCTGGGGTTCCTAGTGGGGTAAGTTGTAGATGAGCTGAGAGGTCGCTTGGAAGACAGCACACACATAAATGACTGCCTTCACTTTCCCTGTTCCTCCTTTCTCTGTTACTCTTCCCTGGGCAGGTCCTACTCTCTACTCTTGACATGCACTCTGATTCTTGTGTCAGGGTCTGCATGCTCAGGGAGCCCAACCTAAGATGTCTGCTACCAGAAGTGACCCTGCGAAGTAGATTGCCAGCCAGCGCGTGCAGCAGCAAGCCCACTGCTGGTGGCATGGGGTTCCAGACGTGGCACGGCACGTGCTAGTATGCTAACCTTGGGGCAGATGGCAGTGTGGGCCAGGTGGAAGACAGTGCGCTGGGTGACCCAGGGTCCCCGTCACTCAAGGGGTGTGGAGGCAGGACTGTGATGTATTTGTGGGTTACCCTCTGTGAGGCGTCAGCTCGGGTCAGCTGGTGATTAACGCAGCGCATAGGGTAAAAGCAGTGTTAGGTGAGCCTTCACCTCTGGCAGCTCGCTCCCACCTCTCCTCATCGCTAGGCTCACATGTCAGCCCATCACCAGTCAGAAGCGTGATGACATATTTGAGACAGGAAGATGTTGTTCTTTTCCACCAAACAAGTCACCAGGCTTGAAAATGTGCTTGGCATTTGATCTTGAAGACGATGGAAGCAGGGTTAAGTGACGTAAGGTGAGGAGGCCTTTGGGGGAATGCTTGTCTGTGTCTTCGAACTGGATATCCTGGTTCTGGGATGCTGGGAGCTGGTCTGATGCACTGCTCAGATGGCCCCTTGAAGCTTGGACAAAATGATGACTGACCATCAATTGGGTGGAAATGCTAAAACTGCTTTGTGAGAGTGTTGGAGAAATTGTCAGAAAGTTCCGAGGGGAGAACATGTGAGAAAGGTTACATTTTATAGTAGCAGAGAACCCGCCAGTTTACAGAGTCTCGGGGAAGGTTTAAAGGACACACACTCTTCATGGAAGCAACAATGTACTAATGTAGTTTATATGGCGACAGGGGCTCTCCTCCACAGGGCAGGGCTGCTCTCAGGGCTGCCTCCGTCGTAAGAGGCAAGAGCAGTGTTTGCAAGAGCATAAGGCAGACAGCAGTACTGAGCTGATGGGGACAACGTGGCCTAATGGCTCTGCTGAGGAGCCAGGCCAGCCCATCCTAACCCGCAGGCTCTGGGATGCTGAGAACCCTGCAATACCTGCAGGTGGGATGGACGCGAGCTAAGTAGGGCATTGCTTACATTCTCTATATGAAAGCCCTTAAAGGTAGGGGCACGGTAGGCCGATGACATCCATCGTAGAAAATCAGATGTATCTTTCTGTTCCCAGACTTGAGCCAGTTCTCAGATGGAGAGTGTATCCGTAGAGAGAAAGCCGATTACCTAGAGAAAAGTCCCAGCAGAGCTGCTGCAAGTGTGTATGAACACGACCCTAATCCCCTTAACAAACAGGCCTATGCCCACTTCCCGGGTCAACTGTGCGATGGAGGAAAAGAAACACATGGCTCTTTCATGGCCTGTCGTGGATGGGTTCTGATGCCAGTGAAAAGCCAGCAGCATCACAGCGCCCAGCAGAGACAAACTGCGTGTCCAGTCCTGTCTCCCAGGTCCCGGCATGTACCGCCAGGAGGATGGACTTCACTGTGGCAGCATCAGCACGCGGGCCCCGCACTGGGGAGGAGACACTAAGGAAGGACCAGGTGCAGCCAGTGAGCGATCCAGGGGTGGCACGGAACCCTGGGTGAGGGAAAGGGGGACGTTGTCACCAGCTCCGGAGGCCACATTGGTGGCACCTGCCTCTGTGTCACTCAGCAGACGGAGGGCCTCACAAGGCAGTGAGCTGGGCTGACCTTAACCAGGAGTGACTCCGACCGCAGGATTCTGCTGCATGTGGTGTGTTCAGTACAAAGGCTCAACAAGGCTTCCGGAACAGAAGGTGTGTTAAACTAGCACATATGTTATTTTTAATCCCTCTCAGGTAGGATGATGAGAATCAATTAATGTTCACTGGAAAGGCCAGTCCATAGGATCCTTGATGGGACACAGATGTGCCGGAAGCTGGCAATACCCCGTTACCCCGTGGTCTGAGCCATGCAAGGACATCCCTCCCAAATGACAAGTTACTGCATCCTGAATTTCCAGCCCACTGAGACAGTGACAAAGCACTTAGTACATCTTTGTGGATTTTAACCATCTGTCATATTTGGGAACACTCGTGTCAGCCAGAAACACGGAGAGCGTCAGCTTCGAGTGGGGCCCAGAGAAAATGAAGCCTCTGTGGAAAGTTGAGGCTGTGAGGTGAGTGGCCCTGACCCTTGGTCTGTGGGGGCAGATACAGACCTCGCATGCCATCTCTGAGGATCCCTGCATGAACCTTGAGGGATCTAGAATAAAGCCGTGTCACCCCCGCATGCGGCTCCAGAGACAGAACGCTGCCTTGCCCTGTGACCGAAGACGTGGGATCAGTATCGTCGCCACATGGGGTAGGCATGGCACTAAGAAGAATGACAGGTTTAGGACTGAGTTAGATTGTGTCTGGAGGATACAGGACAGTTACAGAAAGCAGCCAGAGGGAGGAATTCGTAGTCAATATGCAGGAACCTGGACAGGGGCAAATGGCTTGATTTGTTGATAAGAGCCTTGAAGAATCAAAGTTTAAGAGACTGGATCCAAGGAAGTCTGAGGAAGAATCGTTTGGATGTTCTTATGGGAGTGGGGGAAACTCACATGGATTCCAGTGTCTTGAGTCAAAGTCACACAGACCCTCCAGCACCAAGTGGGGAATAAGCCAGCAGGATGGCACAGTGCTGGGGCAGCGGCCTCAGAGCAGAGGGGCTGTGGGGTCGGGAATAGAGGTGTTGTGTGGGTCTAGAAGCACATTTTCCTCGCAGTGAATGCCTCCTGGGGGCTCTGGGTGTCCCAGAGGTGCCTCTAGGAATGGGGCACAATGGGTGGGACTTGGCCTGATGCCTACTTCTAGAAGAGCATTCTTCTTTTATCTGGTTCTAGTTCTCTAGAAAAGAGAACCCTAGGACTTTAAAAAAAGTAAACAAAATTAAAAACCACAGCTGGAAAGGAATAATACAGGGGAATATGTGCTAGGTCTGGATCTCCAGGAGTTTACGATCTACTTTGGAAAATAAAACCAGGCTATTTACTTCTATGCAAGAAGATACATGGACAGTGTTGTCCAAATTATTCAGAAGCAGGAGGGATTTCTTCCAACTGAGAGAGACATTCTCACGGAAGAAGTAGAAGCTGAGTGGAATTTTTGAAGTTGAGATCGGAATAATCACGAGTCACTCAGTGGGGATGAGACAGAAGGTCTACTCCAGGCAGAGACCCTCGCAGGCTCAGGTTTGGGGAGTGCATTCGTTTTCTGTTGTTTCTGATGATTTGCCTTTCTGGCCTGAAACAAACTGGTGGATCCCATATGGTTCTGTGGGTCAGAAGTGCAGACTTCTGCACTTCTGGTGCAGAAGGTGCTCTTGGGGTAAAAATCAAGGTCACGGCAGGTCACGCCCCTTTCTGCAGGCTCTCAGGAAGAGGGCAGTTCCTCGCTCATCGGGATTGTTGGCAGAGTCGGGGCCCAGTGGTTGTGAAAGTGAGTCCTGGTTTCCTCGCCGCCGATGAGCTGGGAGCCGTCTCTGGGTGTGCAGGTGACCAGGCTCCTTGGCTAAGGCAGTGCATCCCTTCTGTCCAACTCGCCCACCTGCCATCTCTTCCTCACTCCTAAGGACTCGTACGTGTAGACTGGACCAACAGGGCAGCTCCGGATAATCCTTTCATCTTAAACTTACTTGTTAGCAACCTCGATTCCACTGCCATCCTGACGTCTTTTTGCCACGTAATGCAACATGGTCACAGATTCCGGGGATTCATGTGTGGGCATCTCTGAGGATGAGGAGGAGAGCGTTATTCTGTTGACCGCGGTCTGGGGAATGGACCAGAAGGGTGAGCTGTGGCCGGGGCAGAAAGTGAGAGTGCAAGCCAGGTGTGAGATGTTGGGAGCTTGTGGCTGCGCTAGGCACACTTCATGGCACTTTTAAGAAATTTTGACTTTATCCTAAATGCAAATGAAAAGCTGTTGAAGGAAAATGTTGAAGGGGAAGTGTGCGGAAGGGGGCAGAGGATGCTAGGATTCAAGCTGCATTTTCAATTGCGGACTCCATCTGTGTTGTGAGGGAGAGATGAGGAGGAGACGTGGGGGAGGCAGACCCGTCCAGAACCCACTCCTGTATTTTATGAAACATACAGGTTTGCCTTACACAAAGGTGACGGCAAGGAAAATGCAGAGCCGTGGCTGGGTTTGCAGAAGGCATAATGGACAGGCATCTGTGCAAAGTTCTCTGAAGTGTAGCTGGTACAGGGATGGGTAGGACTGGATAATGCCGTAGGTGGGCAGACACCCACAGAACAGGCTCCCATGGTCTTGCAGGCACAAATAAAGGTGAGTGGGTTTTTGGGCAGAGCAGGGAGAATGGCACACAAGGGGCTGGTAAATGAAGCATTTCTAACCTGCAAACATCTGAAGGTCGGGAATACCTCCTACTTGTCTTTGTAATACTTATGCAAACAGTTCCAAGACCCACTGAATCAGACTGTTGAGGATGGGAGTTAAGAAATTTGCATTTTGGTGAGTTCTAGGAAAGCACTTCAGAGAGCCAGACTGCCCCTGATCCACAGAAAAAGCTCTGGGACACAGCCTGATGACCCATGAAGTTCATTGCAATACACATTCTAAAGGAAACATTTAAAAAGATAAGATACAAATAAAATACAGTACAGACATTAACCCCTTAACATATTATCCTAATATAAATCTTTAATTTATCCTTCAATAGGCCTTTAGAATGTCGCATTTATACATATGAAACCATTGCCTCTGTATTCTGGTAGTGCTTCTATTCAAAGTAGTGAAAACGCGTTGCACAAAATTCTATGATCTTTCTTTAGTGGAAGCTTCCACTCGGAACACATCAGTCACTCTGCGATGTATTCCAAAACACTATTCACAGAGGCAGTTGTCACAGACTAATTCGAGCACCTGGAGCATAATGAGAAATAGAAGTACAATTCAAAAGATTATCTTTCCTTCCTATGAGATTGATTTGAAGGAATGCTTAATTTGTTGATCTGGGACACATCCTGCCAGCAAGCAGATCACTTCCTGGGAGGCCCTCCAACAGGAGAGTTTCTGTTCTCCTCCCTCGGGTGTGGACGAGGAGGAGGGGCCGTTTGAAGCCATTTCCACAGGCTCAGTCACCTTTCTAGCATGGAAACTGGATGGGATTTTCTCTCATGAAGTTCCTCAGAATCTCCTTTGCGCGCAGGAACCGCTGTAAGACCTTACCAGTTACTGGACCAGGCGCTGCTGGTCACTGGACAGACGGGGACAGCAGATTGCAGAGAGAGGCGCCTCCTGGGTCCAGACCTCTGGGTCACTCTGTGTCTTTGTGGTCCAGTGTCCTTGTGTGACCAAATGTCCTGAGTGAGTTCCCTCTTCTCTGCACAGGGTGTTAGTTAGCTTGAGAGCCCGGCTGGTCGCTGGGCTCCTGCACTCATTCAGCTCAGCATCCGCACTCCTGGGGTCCATGTCCTCACATCTTACAACATCTTACTGTGTGAAATGTATGAAAATAACCTGTGATGGGCTCCAGGGGCCGCCACTCTGTACTTCCCGCCTCTAACCGTGTTTCGGAAGCATTCCCCCGGGGGAGAAGGTTGTCATTCAGTGTGCTTCAGTATGAACGGTGGCCAAGAGCTCAACTCTGTCCCCTCAGCTGCTCTCCATGAAGCCCAACTACCTCCTTTCTTGCAGAAATCATCCTGCAGGGTGAGCGCAAAGGAAAACTGGGGAAGAATGGAACGCTCTGGAGCCCGATGGACAGTTGCTGCTGGCTTGGCGATGCTGTCCTGAGCTATCCTGCTGCCTCCTACTGTCTGGTCACTGGTAGGTCGGGTCAAGGGAGACTGGGAAGTTGTACGTTAGGTGTACGTGAATATGCTTACCACACAGCTAAATAGTTGTGCCGCAGAGCTTATAGAAAGAGTGTGAACATTCCTCTACTGAGGTTGGATTTTAGTTTTTAGGAACACATACTCTGCAAAACACCTTTTTGAAATAAAGTTAAAAATAAGATTTTAGGTACTACATATGAAATGCTACAAAAGTAGAGATTATAATTTTCATAAAATACTCATTGTCATTTAATATTTGCCATGGGGGCCAGAGTGATAATAGTGATATCATAGAAAACAGGAAAATCAGAAGACATAACCCTGTGAAAGAAGCATTTACATCTACTCCAAAAATCAATAATAATGTAGAGGACTATACTCGAGAAGCAGATTCAGCTGCAAAACCTGGGTTTACCCCCACTCTGAGAATCCTGACTTCATTGAAACAAAAAATGACAGTTCTTGTGCACAAATACAAGTGGAATCGTGGCTTTTAATGTGCTAGAACCCTTGGAAGAACTATCTAAATATTTAAATTATGCTTGATTGAGATCAATGTCAACAGGTGTTTTGAATAGGTTATCTCCAATTTAGGGTTCCATTTTGTAATACAAATCAAGGCAACTTTTAGAAGCTGATTCCAATAAAGGTAAACACCTGGCATAATTATGAGTGCTCTTGTAAATTCATTTAAGAGTTCAGTACTTGGGGGGGGATCATTTCATGACAAAAACATTATTTGGGGTAGAACACAACCTTGTGGTTAAAAATGTTCATAGGAAATTAAGACATTTAGGATCACAGACGTGCTTAGAATGAACTGTGGGGACACAGAATTATGTCAAGCTATGATGTAAAATGGAAGTTATGGTCTGAGTTACAAACATCTTCAATAAGCAAGGGTAAATTTTACTCTGACATTCGATCCCTGCAGTCACATAGGACAGGAACTAGGAAGGCACAGACACCGACCTACTGGTCTTCCCTCTAGGAGTTCACTTCACCATCCTTTCAGCCTTCGAGGGGCTACTCTGTAAATCAACATCATTGTCCTGTGGTGATGTAGAACTTTTTTTGTAAATAAATATGATAATTTTAGTTACATTGCGTTCAAAAAGTTGACCGAAGATTTTAAATCAAATATTCAGTGAAT
Source organism: Mirounga leonina (assembly GCF_011800145.1). Classification (NCBI taxonomy): domain Eukaryota; kingdom Metazoa; phylum Chordata; class Mammalia; order Carnivora; family Phocidae; genus Mirounga; species Mirounga leonina. Next base: position 16,903,616 of record NW_023270380.1, on the reverse strand, counting down.
ACAGGGACAATCACTTAAGCTTTTAAAGTTTGCTAATGAGTTATAATTTTTGAAAGCAGTGTCTACAACATGACACTATGGCATTTATTCATATAAAAGCAAAGAAGGAATCACATAAATTAACTGAAAGCCCAAACAGTGTGCAACATGTTGTATCAAAGTGGATTTTTAGGATGCATTGACTTGTGGGGTGTTGTTTCTGTTAGAAATGTGATTTTTTTGTAATTATTATCACATGCTGTATACTTTGCTCATTCAAAGTGTACAATTCAATGGTTCCAGTATATTCACAGAATTGTGAAGTTTTCACTGCAGTCAACCTTAAAATGTTTCTGTCACCCCCCAGATAAACGCTGTACCTTTGAGCTATGATCTCCACCCACCGAGCACCTTATCCTTCCCACTCCCAGGCAGTCACTTCTGTGTCCATATATCTGCCTTTCATATAAATAGGATCATACACTAGGTGGTCTCTTCTGACTGTTTTATTTCATTTACCGTGTTTCGGGGTTCATCCATACACGTATCAGTACTTCATTCTTTTTGTATGGTTAACTGATTATCCTATGGATATATCACATTTTGTTTCTCCAGCTACCCGTTGATGGACATTTGGGTTGTTTCCACTTTAACTATCATGAATAATACTCTAGTGAACATTCATATACACGTTTTTGTGTGTGAATATATGCTTTCATTTCTCTCGGGTACACACCTGGTAGTGGGAGTTCTGGGTCAAATGATAACATTGTGTTTGAAATTTTGAAGAACTGCCAGGTCGTTTTCCAAGGTGGGAGTGCCATTCTGTATTCCCACTTCTGCACTGCCCACGGGGACACTGCCTGCTTGCGTGCCACCCGTCACTCTACCCACAGGGTCACTCTACCCACAATGTGATGATTACCATAATCAAGCTAATTAGCATATCCAATATTTCACATACTTATGGGTGCGTGCGTGTGTGTGTATGTGTGTGTGTGGTGAGAACATGTAAGATTTGCTGTCTTAGTAAATGTGAAACCTTCAGTACAGTATTATTGACTATAGTCACTATGCTGCTCATTGGATCTTTGGAGATTATTCATCTCACATAATTGAAATGTTATACCATTATGCCAACATCTTCTCATGTGCCACCCATCATTCTACCCACAGGGTCACTCTGCCTTTTCTGCAAGGCTAGCACGTTTGCCAGAAACGGGCTCTACTGGCCTGTGTTCTACCTGCAGAATCTCGCAAGTCCAAACGCATTCCTCATTTCACCGGTCCCTGCTGCCTTATCCAAGATGGCAGTCTCTGCTGATATGGCATTTCCCAATACTGTGTCTCCTGTTTATGTCATGAGCACACACACCATGAGACAAGATGGTCTTCCAGATATTTCCTCAAAATATCCTATTCCGGGGTCATATGGGACTTCTGTTGTTAACTTTTTTAGGAACTTCCATGCATCCTTTTCTTCATAGCAGCTGAGCCAGTTTACATGCCTACCAACCATGCACAACAGCTTCATTTCTCTACATCTCTACCACTATGTGTTGTCTTTTTGATAATAGCCATGTTTACAGGTGTGAGGTGGTATCTCATTGTGGTTTTGATTTGCATTTTCTTCATGATGAGTGATGGTGAGCATTTTTTCCCATACCTGTTAACTTTGTATGTCTTCTTTTAAGAAATGTCTGTTCAGGTCCTTGACCCATTTTTAAAATCAGGTTATTTGTTTTCTTGCTATTGAGTTGAGTTCTTTCTATATTCTGGATATTTACTCCTTACTAGATGTGTGGTTTGCAAATATTTCCTCCCATTCCATAGGTTGTCTCTTCACACTGTTAAGTATTTCCTTTACTGGTGCAGAGGCTTCTGCATCTGATGCAGACCCATTTGTGTGTTCTTGCTTTCACTGCGTACATATGATCCAGCAGATCTCACTTCTGGATACACTTACCTCTGGGTGTATATCCAGAGGAAGTGAAATCAAGATCTTCAAGAGGTAACTGCACCCCTATGTTTATTGCAAAAACATTCACAATATCCAGGGAGTGCAAGGAATCCAGCTGAGTGTCTGTGGGTGAATATTATTTAGCCTTTAAAAAAGAAGGAACTCCTGTCATTTCAACAACATAGAAGAACCTGGATGACATTAAGCTAAGTGACATAAGTCAGGCACAGAAAAAACAAAGACTGCATCATCTCACTTATCCAGATACTCTAAAATAGTTGAAGTCATAGAAGCAGAGAGTAGAATGTTGGTTGCCAGGGAGGTGGGGGACACGAGAAGATGTTGGCATAATGGTATAACATTTCAATTATGTGGGATGAATAATCTCCAAAGATCCAATGAGCAGCATAGTGACTATAGTCAATAATACTGTACTGAAGGTTTTACATTTACTAAGACAGCAAATCTTACGTGTTCTCACCACACACGCACACACACACACGCGCACGCACCCGTAAGTATGTGAAATACTGGATATGCTAATTAGCTTGATTATGGTAATCATCACAGTGTATAGTATATCAAAATATTATATTGTACACCATAAATATATAGGATTTTTACTTGCCAATTATACTCCAGTAAAGCTGGAAAAAACTTAATACTCCTGGCTTTAGCAAAATGTCTAGCTAAACTCTTAGCCCACTCTCGAGCTTCTCAGGGGTGGATTTCCTAATTTTAGTGTGCCTTGCACTCTGGGCAGACTAAGAACATTCCAAATCACCAAGTTCTTGTTCCTCTTTCTTTATAGTTCTTCACTCAGTTCATCTCTTTGCTCTCTCATTTTATTTTAAGCAGCAAGGAGACACCACCTTCAGTGCTTTGTTTGGAAACTCCTCAACCAAATGTGCCAGTTAATTTTTTACATGCTTTGCCTTCCACTCGACTGCAGGGCCAAGTCTCACCAGGTTTCTTCCACTACAGCTAGACTCACCTTCCCCCGGTGTCTACTACCATGTTCTTCATTTCCTCCTGAGCCCTCACTGGAAGCCTCTTTCCTGTTTATATCTCCACCAGCATGCTGCCCATGACAGTTTGTATATGCCCCGAGACGGCTGCAGTTTCCCCGTCATGCTCCTAACTGCTCCTGGAGTCCTCATATGACTCTGGGCCTGTTTTATGTTGCGCCTCAAACTTCTCCCAGCTTCCATTCATCCCCCAGGTCCAAAAGCCTCTTCCTCATTTTAAGTATTTGCACTTGCAGCACCAGACTCCGGGTGCCGATATCTGTAGATGTTTACTTGACTTTCCACAAGAAGTAGCTCAAATGTGGTGACTTCATACGCCAGAAATGTGTTCACGTACAGTTCCAAGGGTCAGAAGTCCCAGTCCCATGTCAGTAGGGCCACATGCTTTCCTGAGGCTTGAGGGCAGATTCCATCCCTTGCCTCTACCCTGCCCATGGCCCTCCCTGCCTCTCCCCTCTGTCTCCACGGCCTCTCCTCTTCTCTGTAGAGCTCCCTTCTGTGGTTCCCTTAGAAGGACACTTGTCCTGGCATGTAGGTCCCCAATAACCTAGTATGGTCTCATCTCCAGATCTTTAACTTAATTACCTCTGAAAAGGCTCTTTTTACAAATAAGTCATGTTCACAGGTCCCAGAGATTGGGACTCGCACATGTCTCTTTGGGGGCCGCCATTCAACTCACTACAGAGGGCACTGATCTTGTTAAGTCTTTGGATCTTCGAACACATGCTGTATTTCCATTATTCGGATCTCTTATGCTTCCAGAAGCTTTTGTAGATTTTAGAGTATAAGGTTTGCACTTCTTTTGTTCAGTTTATTCCTTAGTTTTGTGTTCTTGTTTGTACTACTCCCATGGGCTTACTCCCTTGATTTTATTTCAGATAGTTCATTGCACATATATAAAAATGAATTTATAACTTTGTATCTTGCTGAACTTATTTATTAGATCTAATAGTTTTTAGTTGGTTTCCTTAGGACTTTCTGTATACAAGGCCCCATCTTGTGCACATGGAGGTGACTTTCCTGTTCTGTTGGGGGGCCTCGTATTTTGTCCTCCTGTCCTGGCTGGAAGCTCCACATGGTACTGAGGAGAATGGTGGGATGGATATCTGTGTTTGCTTCTTGATCTTCTCCATTTTGTTGCTCCTTTAAGAGTATCAACTTTTCTACTGTTTATTCTCTATTTTGTTAATTTCCACTTTCATCTTTATTCCGTTTCTTCTGTTGGTTTAGGTTTAGTTTGCTCTTCTTAATTTAGGGTCTTATGTTGGGAGGTTAGGTGAATGATTTGACATCTTTCTTCTTTAATTTATGCACATGCAGCTAAAAATTCCCTCTAAGCACTGCTTTAGCTAGAGCCAAGAGGTTTTGGTGTGGTTTGTCTTCATATTCATTCATTTGAAGGTATTTCCTGATTTTCTGTTGATTTCTCCTTTGGCTGTTTAGGAATGTGTTGTTTAATTTCCACATATTTGCTCCCTAAGTCTTCCTTCTTCCAAGTCAAATCCACTACTGAGCTCTTCTAGTGAAATTTTCATTTCAGTAATTGTATTTTTCTTTCTTTTTTTATTGTAGGTATCATTTATTTCTTATTAAGCTAAATCTTAGTGATCATATTTCACATTTGTTGTTGTAAATGAAGTCATTTTCCACTATAATTTCTTTTTTTTGTTTCAAATGTTTATTTAAATTCTATTAGTTAACAGGTAGTCCAATATTGGTTTCTAGGGTAGAAATCAGTAATTCATCCCTTCCATACAACACCCAGTGCTCATCACAACAAGTGCCCCCCTTAATACCCATCAACCATCTAGCCCATCCCCCACCCACCTCCCTCCATCAACCTTTAGTTTGTTCTCTGTTGTTAAGAGTCTCTTATGATTTGTTTCCCTTTCTTTTTTTTTCCCCTGTGTGCCTGTATGTTCATCTGATTTGTTTCTTAAATTCCACCTATGAGTGAAATCATATGGTATTTGTCTTTCCCTAACTTATTTTGCTTAGCATAGTACACTCTGGCTTCATCCTCATCATTACAGATGGCAAGATTTCATTCTTTTTGATGACTGAGTAATATTCCACTGTCTATATATACCACATCTTCTTTATCCATTCATCAGTCGATGGACACTTGGCCTCTCTCCATAGTTTGGCTATTGTTGATAATGCTGTTGTAAATACCAGGATGAATGTATCCCTACAAACCAGTATGTTTGTATCCTTTGGGGTAAATACCCAGTAGTGCAATTGCTAGGTCATAGGGTAGCTCTCTTTTAAACTTTTTGAGGAAACTCCATACTGTTTTCCAGAAACTGCACCAGTTTCACCAAAAGGCTGAAATTTTTCAATTTCATAATTTTTATTTGGTCCATTTTTAAAATATAATTTTTCTGTATTTATTGGTATGGTATGTTTGATGAGACACTGTAATCATATCTTCCTCTGCTCCCTTTAGGATGATTTCTTAGAATTCTTTCAACATATTTATACTAGCTGCTTTGAAGTTTTTGGAAAACCTGAAATGTAGTCCCTCTCAAAGAAGGTTTCTGTTGCCTGGTTAATTGTGCATGTTTTGTTTCTGTAGATGGGTCACATTTTCCTGTATTTGTGTGCCTCCTAATTTTTCTGTTTTTGTGTTGGAATTTGGATATTTTTGACAGTGTAGCAATTCTGCATATTCCTTCCTACCCTCCCCGGACTTGTGATGGTTGTTCACCTGTGTATATGTATAGCGGCTGGCTGGCTGGACCACTTTAATGAAGTCTACTTTCTGAGCACTGTGAAGCCTCTGCTGTTCATCAGAGGGCACAGCTCGGACGTGTGCACTATCAACTGGGGATGTCATGGTTCCAGCAGGGCTCTCTGTCTCCTTCCTGACTCCATCCAGCCTGCAAGCTCAGCTAGTTGACAGCTGATTGCTGTATGGTCTCCAACAACACCTTGCAGCATACATTACTCCACAGACTGATCCAGGTGCATTCTGGCTCCTTGAAGGGGTTTGTTTTTGAAGTCCTCGTTTGCATTTGTCCTATCTCCACAAGGATTTTCTCAGTCACCTCTTCCCTGTTTCTCTCTGGAAAACTTTCTGCCCTGTGGCTTCACTCATCTCTCTGATAAGGCTACAGTTCTCTTAATTGTTTTTCACCAAAACTATTGTTTCTGAGAGTATCCTTAGGGTGGAACTTTCTTGCACTGTGTCTCAAACTGGGGAGAGCCACGGAGCTCTTTACGGCCTGTGTCTCTCCTCCTGGGCAACAGATCTGAAGCCGATCCTGGGGATAGTGGCCTCTTTCTGAGTGACACCTCCACCTTAAAAGGGTAGGGGTGGCGATCTCTGACCTTTCTGGTTTCCCTTTATCTAAACCTTGTGAAGAATGGAACCTCCACCCCGAGAATGAGCTGAAGCACCAACGTTCTGTGTGCGTGTGTCTGGGTGGAAGAACGGAGCCTCCAACCTCATGGACAAATTCATTGGATTTTAGCTTCTTGGACAGGTAGCTGGGTTGTGGGAATGAGAAATCTGGAGGTCCCATCCCTCCCCAGAAGATGCTGCAGCCTTCCACTGGGAGGGAGGAGTGGGCGTCCAGTGTTTGTTCCCACCCATCTGCTGTGGAATCCCTGTCGTTCTGGGCTCGGGGTGTGTGCAGGAGGGAGGTAGGAGTTCCTGGTTCAAACCACAGACTCACCATCTTACTGAGTATTAGGAGGTTTTCTTAAATAAATGTTTCCCCATTTGCAGTGTGTTTTTAAGACCATTTCATGAAATTTTGTGTGTTCTTTCTTATTTTTTCCACCAGTTGCCATGGTCTGAATGTTTGCGTCCCCTAAAAATTCATATGTTGAGATCTCAATGCCCCATATGTGATGGTTTTAGGAGGTAGGGCTTCTGGAAGGGTGATTAGGTCATGAGGAGGGAGCCCGCATTAATGGGATTAGTGTCCTTGTAAGAGAGACCCCACAGAGTTCCCTTGTCCCCTCCTCCCCAGAGGGCGAGGGCACAGCTAGAAGGCACAGGCTATGAGCTGGGATAAAGTCCTCACCAGAATGCAATCATGCCGTGGTCTTGACTTTGGACTCCCAGTCTTCAGAACTACGAGAGGCAAATTTCTGTTCCTGAGCTACCTGATTTTTGGTATTTCTTTATAGCAGCCCGAACGGACTAGGACATCAGTTACACTTGTTCCAATGGGAAGCATGTCTGCAGAGGCCTGCTCTGCATTGCCATTCTGAAAAGGAACTTGGAGATCTTACTTGTAATTAGATAAATCATATTTGGTTTTGTAACAGAAAAAAAAAAAAAGCCAGTGATTTTATACCATCACAATTAGGCTAAACATTTAAAATAATGAGAAAGATAATTAATTTGATGATTTTTATCTTTTAAAATATTTGCCAAAGAAAATTACTCTTAATTCACATGAGATGCAATCATCATTTTGAACATACTTGCTTTTTTAAAGTTCTGAACCGTTATTTTGCTGAGCCATAAGGAACTTGGAATTTACTCATGCCGGCCTCCTGTTTACAGATGGAATGTGTATATTGTGTCCGTCACTAGATTGGTTAAATGACTTTTCTCAAGCTAATTAATAACAGGTAGGACTGGACCCCAAATATTTGCATTTGTAATTCAGTGCAAACAGTAGGTAAGCACAGGTTAGCACAGTGGCTTTGTCAGGCTCCTCGGGAGGTCAGCCCCTCCATGGGGTTGATCCCTGGCCCTGATTTGAGAGTGTTGTTTCTTACTGGTTTACGTAAGCTTTTGAGCTCAGAGTTTTTGCGCTGCTTCTTTATCAAAGGCAAACAAATAGACAACAAAACAGAAGAACTTAAGGTAAACCACAGGTGGATTTCCAATGTGACTCCCTTCTCTGGGCAGTGGTGGGACAGGGGGTGGGGGTGGCTAAGAAGTCTTCCGTGGCGACCCGATGAGACTCTTACCTCCATTGTAGACTTGTCCCATCATCTTAATTTCATTCTTTTTTTGGTGACACTACAAACTGATTAAAATATTATGGAGCTGTTTTGTTAGTAGTGTGATCCTTTATTTTATACAATCAAGTATCAGAACCGGGTTCCTACATCAGTTTTCCAGGTGGACCGAAGCACTGAACAGAGCTCATACTGCTTTGCTGGTGGTTGACCAGACTGGCGGGCTCCCGGACACATGGAGGGAGAGCAGGACGGTAAGAGGCACGGACGTCCAGGAGCCAGGTCCACGGGGTGGGGGGTGCGTCAGGACCACAGACCTTTTGAGGTCCAGAGCCACAAATGGGGTGGCTGTGCAGGGCCAGGAAGTGGGGGCAGGTGCTGAAGGAGAGAGGTCTTACTGGTGTGTTTGTCTTGAGGCCCCCAGTTGTGGACATGCAATAACACAGAGCTTCCCAAACCCAGGAGATGCATTAGAAATGAAACACAAAATGACTTCAAATCTCCTATGCTCTCACAGCACTGAAACCTCTTTTTAAATGTTGTTGTTTTGTTTCCCCCTTTACCTCATCTTAATTAAAGCAGATCTTTAAATAACATCTAGAATAATGAAAGTCTAAGTCTTCATCCTCCTCTTCAGTCAAGCAGAAAATTTTATTTTTGCTCGGCTTTTATTTTCTGTTTGCTTAGCGACTTATTTAGCATTTAAAATCATGAGAAGTTTGCAGACGCACCGTCAACAAGCCCACGGCGCCTCTAAATGTCAAACTGACCTCCGTTACTAAGATGGGAGAGCTGGGTTTGTATTGCCGGAGTCACATGGTCTTGCTGCTCAAGAGCACGCTGGAGCTGCCACGGAGCTGCCTCGGAGCTGCCACAGCGTTGCCACGGAGCTGCCTCGGCGCTGCCACGGAGCTGCCACGGCGCTGCCACGGAGCTGCCACGGCGCTGCCACGGAGCTGCCTGCCACGGAGCTTCCAACGGCGCTGCCTCGGAGCTGCCACGCAGCTGCCACGCAGCTGCCATGGAGCGAGGCCCTAGAGCAGCCTGCGCACCGCCAGCCGGAGCGGGTGGCAAGGGAGGCGGTGCGCGCGACCACAGCCCAGCCGCACAGAGACAGACGCCTTGCAGACAATGCTCCTGACAGGGGCAGACCCGCGTCGCTCAGCTGAAGTGTCTTATTCAGAACCGTTAGGTTCGTGGCCCCCCTGTAGCCCAGCAGATGCTTGTCAGGATGCCTGCGTTGATGTTTTCCTGGGCTGGGAGGGCAGAGGGGCGCGTCCTCGAGCGTCTTCATGGTGGGTTTGGGAGGGGAGTCTCCGTCCGCTTGGCCGTTAGGGCTGGTAAGTGGTTGAAGTTTGAGATCGTGAATCTCTCTTCCAAACTCGGCCAGTGGTTTATTGGCCCAGCCCCTCCCAGGCCCCAAACCTCCTGTGTTAGAAAGATGAATTAGCTTTGTAAAGCACCAAACACGGATAAATTAAGTAACAGTTCCTCGTGGTGTGCGCGGTGGGGAGTCTTCAGGATGCTTTCACACACTGTACCCACTTGACCTGTGCAATGACTCCAGATGGTACAAAGTGGAAGTGTTTGTCTTACAGCAGGAGCACTATGGGAATGCAGCCTGTTTTTACATCAAAATGACAGTATGTCCAGATGTGTCGGAGGCACCCATGAAGTAGGCTCATTGGGGGTCCACTTATCTGAAGGTCATAGAACCTCCTGGGAAAGATGTCTTTAGAGGGAAAAAGATGAAAGTTGCCAAGTTTAATTTCAAGGACAATGGATCAGGATCAGTAGGGTAGCACATTTACAAGCAGAGGGTTGTTTTTATATCTGAGATGTTCTTGTGAGTCAGGACCTATAAAAATATGTCCAAATCACAGGGCCAGCGTGTCACGATTAACGTTTCTCTTCACTAGAAGTCTCCCTGAGATGTTTGGCCGCATCAGCAAGGGCCACGGGGCAGGTGCTATGAACTAGGTTTTGTGATAGTAAGTGGACAGCCTCTCTATTGTCTGTGAGTTTGTGTTTCCCTCCAGGCTCGTCTGTAGTGGGACGTCTCTCCTCCCGCTGACTTTGCCACAGCAGAGCTCTCTTATTACTTTTGTCACTTGCTCTGGGATATCACCAGTCCAGATAATTTTTAAGTTTCTAAGTTTGTGTATTCCTGAACCACAAGAATAATTTAAAAATTGAAGCCCAAATCCACTCTCGATGTAGGCCTTAATTTTGAGTCTTCTGGGTTTTTCTCCTTTCATTGAATGATTTTACCTATTTCTCTATATTTGCCCTAGTGTGAAAAGAAATAGCGTATTAAAATCCTATCAGTCATTCATTCATTAGATAGTAGTTTCTAATTATATGTCCAAAAGAAGGAAGTTCATATTTGATGTACTACTCAGGGAAATAATTATTCTTCCATATTGAATTATAACCATTTGTCACTGCAACCTTGAAGTCACTGGGGCCTACCAGAAAGAGGGGCTACATTTGATTTGTGGGACATGTGATATGTATACAACTATTAAATGCCTTTTCTAATTTTTAGAATATCATCATAATTAGTAATGATTTTTTTTTACCAGACTTGTCTCTGAATGGCATTCAAATCAGCTAGCTCTGTATTTATCTTTTTATGAGCACATTAAAAATGAAGATAGAATGTTCTCCTTTTGTACAAACCTTATTGAAATGAACCCTTATTCAAAAGAGAAATACCTGGCATCTTCCTTAAAATGAAATGAACATGCTTTTGCTGCATGTGATAAGCACTTAGAAGCAATAAACAGGTCAATTTATTTCATATCTCATGTTCTAGGTTTTAAATATGTGCCAAATGCTGACAGTCATAAATAGCAATGGGGCTCACTGATCCCAAAATAAAGAAGAACCTTCCACAGTCAGTGCCCGGAAACCAGCGTGCACTTACAGTGGTTTGGAAGACACTCGTCCGCCCACACGTCTCCACAGGACACTGAAGAGAACAGCAGTTTGCACCCCCCGAACTGTTGTTCTTTCCAAACTCCTCCAACCCACTTCCAACACAAGTCTACTCTAACAAACATAACTGGGTAAATACTGGAGATGTCTAGAAAATCTCTAGGTCTCTCTTCAAACTGAACCGAGGCACCTGCCTTTCCTATATAGACATGGTGGGGCTGCCACAGATTTGGTAGAAATTTGGTGGCAAGATACTTAGTAATTGTCTCAATGAGTGAAGGACTAAAACCAAGGAGCCAGGGAGTGGGGAGGGGAGGAGGGAAGTTTAGAAGACAAGAAAACAGGCAAGATTATGCAGAAAGTGCAAAATAGCAGAATCAAATGTGATAAAATAAACATTCTTTATATGGGTGACTAGATTGGTGAACTGTTTTACAAAATAATTGGTTTTTCTTCCCAGAAATACACCAGCACTGCATACTCCAGCATTCTGAGATGGAAGCCAAGGCTGTTGTGTCTAACTGGTAGCCAATGGGATGTTAGCGGACGTTTCACCCCATCCACCCCGGGAGTCCGGGCTCCTTGTCGCACACTCTGTACCTAGTGTCCCCTGCTTTTTCCTGATTAGTATTGCTGCACATGGCCAATTGGGAAAGAATTATGGTAAAATAAACCCATGTCTCTGAATCCTCACTTAGAGGAGCAGGAACACTCTGGTTTTGGACTTCAGGTGAACAAAACATAAACATCTCTCTCTGCTGAGACATTGGGGGCTCAGTTTGTTGAAGCAGTCAGTGGTGCTTTATCAACTATGATTCCTGTGGTGAAGAAGGTGGGCTACTTTTTTATACCCCATATAAAAATAAAAGGTCAGAATCACATAGCACTTAAAGAGAAGAAGCAGTCACAAGAGAAATTTTAAAATTAAGCAAACCCATGTGAAATGGAAATTAAATCACATTTCTGCTTCTATGAATCTTTTTTCTCTTAACTGATTTTCTCCAAGACCATGTAACACTGATCTTAGGAATAGAATCAACTAGCATGTTATGGAAAATAATCTTTTACTTTATCTTGAAATCATAGCAAATCACAGCAGTGTAGTAATCAGCAAAACTCTTTATACAACCCAGTTTTCTTAGGTCTTCAGTGCAGAATTCATATAGAAAAGTCTGTTGAAACCGTAGGAATCCACTGCCTCAATCAATCAGAGCCTTTTCCTGCAACCAGCGACTGCATTCATTTCCAAAGCTGAACAGCCAATGAAATGAGGTGCTGACCCTGCTGGGTATCTCATTATTAATTACTTAATTAGTCTTTTATTAAAGATAGCTGAAGGACCTCAGGTTAATGTATCGCATTTCGGGGCTTATACTACTTAAAAAAAAAAAAAGATGATTTGAGAGAGAGCGAGCAGGGGGAGCACCTGCTGTGGGGCAAACACGTGCCAGGCACTGGTGATTGGTGATCCACACTGAATAAATCAGTTGTCCTGGAACTCACATTCCCATGGGAGATTTGACTTCTGGAACTGCAGGTCTGCAGAAGCTCAAAGCCGCCGTGGAAGGCTGAACCCTCCCTGAAGGGGCTGTGATTTCCAAGTTTGTATCACGTAAGGCATTCCCACGTCTTTCTCTGTGGGCCAACTTGATATCCTGGTCACTCTATTATGTTGTAAGTGCAAGAATGGAAAGATAGATATATTGATTAAAATAGATGTGTTTGCTGAGTATGAATCTGGGAGAACTTACTTATTTCTGCAACAGAAACTCTAGTTCCCGACTGAACTTGGCTTGGAAGCTGCTTTGGCTGATGGAACAGAGAGGGAGGTGGGCACACTTGAGACCCGTTTTTAGATGGAGACATTGAGCTTGTGAAGAGCATCAGCAACGTTAGGCAGAAGGGATAGAGATGATCTAAGTGGGGTCTGAGATCCCTACCTTTTTATTTTATTTTATTGTTTTGATCTGTGATGGAGACAAATAAGGTACACTAAAGATAATAATGAGCTTAGAACCAGAAGGCATAAAAACCCATTCTAACCACCACAGAAACGTCCATATGACCCTCAGACTCCCAAATCTCAGTTGTCCCAACTGTCAGTGATGCTTCTAAATTCTGCGGTGACATAAGTTACAATTCACACTGATGGGTCTCGTCCCGTACAAATCACTGCCATCCTGCGGGCGGCGTCCTGTGGCTGCTTCGCGTTCGGCAGACGTGGGTTTGATTCTCTGCTCCTTGGACTCCAGTGAATCGCATCGCTCGAACAAGGGTGTGACTCCCCAACATCTCCATCTCATCATCGGTGAGATGACCCTAGTATTGGGCGCTCCCCAGAAGCTTCGTGACTCTAATGTGAAATAAGCATGAATAGTAACTAAACAATTTTAACTGCTCGAGAAATGTAGGCTACTGTGATTTTCACCACTTTGAATCAAGAAACACAAAGAGTATGCGAAGAAAAGTACCCCCAAACCCCTGAATACTTGATAAATGCCAGGTACGATCATGTGGTCTGGTTCCGTGCACCGCGAACCGGACCTCCTCAGTAGTACTCCCATTTTCTGGACACTTCCTCTCATTCTCCGGTCTCTGAGTCCGTAACACTCCCTTGGAGCATCTGATTGTTGGGTGTTTATCTAGTACTTATCAGAGTGTTAACTGAAATGGGTATTATTTTCTTTGCATTGGCATATGTGCCATCGGAGCCTACGAAGTTTGCTGATTAAAAAAAAAAAAAGATGAATTTCGGTTTGCTACAAGTGAATCTTAAAAGCTCCAAATGATTACACATTTTCAATTATAATTGCCTTTATTTCAGAGGCTAAGATGGAAGATTATTGAAGATTAAATTTGTTGAAACTCCTTGTGAATGCATAATGATATACAGGAGAGAGGGGCAGCAAACGAGTGTCCAATACCTGGGTTCTATTTAGCTAGATATCCTGAAAATTATGGAAGTCTGCTTCTGAAAGGAACCGTGACAAGTGTCATAGACTTTGCCCCTCGTGTAACCAGCCAGGAAGCTGAGGTCAAAGACAGGGGTTGGTTTGAATCGAGACCTGAGAGCAGAACGAAACTCTCTTCTCTTCCCACTAAACTGCGTGACACCTTATATACCGCATATTCTTTGAGATCATAACACACAAAAGGTTCTGTGTAAAGAAAATGAATGATAATTTACAAGAATACAGGAAATTCATAGCAGAATAGAGCAATATAAAGTGAATGGGTAAATGATCAGTAATAGATTGGGTTTTATTGACACAGATATGATTTTCTCTGCATTAAATTGTATTAGTCCCTTCTTCTCTGAATTATCTCCTGAATACCAAAATACTAGGATGAATTTCATGATGAAAACTAACATAATTCTCCAGGTTAGGGAATACTAAGGATGCATTATTAGAAATGTTGGGTAAATATATTTAAACTATTTTATGAGTGACTGATCACTTCTCATAGAATTGGTGAAAGAAACAATGCCCTTTCATTTAGTAGAGTTCTTGGAACATGGTAGTTCATAAATGATTGTTGAAGGAATGACCACATAAGTGAGTAAGTGAACTAATGGATGACTTAAGGTTGTAATTTGTTGAATAATGCTTTCTTAATCCAATGCATTGAAAGCACTTTTCAGAATTAGATGAGAAATCACCAGGGAATCACAGTGTGTTCAGAATATTAATTTCCCCACACATCCTTCCAAAGCAACCACCAGTACAATTATCTTCGGTTTAAAGAGATGAAAATGAGAGGAAAAAAGCAGTGGAGTAGACAGAGTAAGAGAGAGGGCCCAGGGCTCTTGCACATCTGTTCTGAGGATGCTCATGCAATGTGCTTGCAACCATGTAAAAACCTGCACACTAAGAATTGTGAATGGTACAACAGCTGGACAGATGGATAAGTTCACTCAGCGTGTGGGTAGCCTTATTGCCAAGGGAGAAATGATATGCGCTACCAGGAATTATGTAACAGCTGTATGATAATGGCTGCGTGAATTGTTCATGGTAGTTGTAAACACAATAATAAAGTTCTAGAAATTCCATGTAATAGATAAAGTAAATTAGGCCCACAGGTTGTATTTCTTAATTCATTATGGTTCTTCCCAGTTTCAATTTGCCATAGAGATCTTGAATTTAACGGTTGAATGGCCCCCACATGTGCATTTGAAATTCTGTTTACTCCATCTGCTGGCCCGGTAGTCCTTCAGCCGTGACTCTGGTGCGGCCCACCCGTGCACCTGCCTGCATCTCTCCTCCAGCCATTTATTAATCCCACGGGGATTTAGATTCCTGCTGCACCTAGCTTGTTCAAGCATGCATAATTGACATCTTCATAGGCATTCCATACAGGATGTAGGACTCCAGAAAAGATCTACTTAAATCCTCACCTCCTGTTACACCTGGGGGAGAAGTGGTTTCTGTGTTTCACACAAATTTATGCCCAGTGTGCTATTTTGAAATGAGTTTGAGAGGTCAAATTACTCTCCCATGTGAAGTCTCTTGACATCAGGAATATAAAAGAATTTCCCAAATGACTATAACCCTGTTTTGTCTTTGCCCTTTACTTTCTAGGTTTCTTTTGGACACTTGGGAGTTTGATGAAGGGTCCTGGACCATGTTAGTAAGTGATCAGTTACTCTTGTTTTACCTTCTCGTCGCAGGTTTTACAAAAATGCAAATACACAAAATCTAAGCCACCTGATATTTCACTTTTGAAGTAGTAAGCGTAGATCTGCTATCTGTCTCAGACATCTGTGGCTTTCAGAGCCCCAGGGGATTTTGCCATCAATCCCATTGCTGACTGGTGTATTTCAGAAATATCTCAAATATCCCCAACATGACTAAGCTCTGCTCCTACTATACTTTAGTTGTTCTACGGATAGTATCCTTTTAAATTCATGAAAATGAAAAAAGTTAAAACTAAAAAATAAAAATCCATTGAATAATTGTATAGATATTTTCCTTTTAAAATGATCATTCTATTTATATGCTTTAAATTTTTTTTTTTTTGTATTCTAGAGATGTGTTTTCTAAAGTTGATTTAGTAAGAATTTGATTTTTGCCTCTCTGTAATGATTAGGGAAAGTAGGGACTTTATCTATTTTAGTTATTGCTGTTTTCCTAGTGCTGGATAAGGTGACACTCAGTAGAGGATGAGTAAATATCTATAGAACGGATACATTTTAACAAAACTTGGAAATACTTTTGTCACACGTCCAAGAATAAAACTATTGAATTGTACTTCTTAGAGGGGAAGTATAGATCCAAATACGTGTTAGGCCCAGTTCCTAATATGAAAGTTTCATGTGTAATGGGATAGATTTGCATACACAAGATTTACTACAATACAAAATAGCCAGTACTCGATAAAATGTACCAAAAATTATTATTAGACACACGTTTCAATACTGTTTTGCTAGCACTATTACTGTAGACAATTCATTTAACCTATTGAACCCAGTGTTATTATCTATAAATTATAGTTAATACCTGTTTATATTGCATGAGTAATACATGAGATAATGAAGATGAAATCTGTACTATCAAGCTGGGCTCAGAGAAGGCAATCCATGCAAATTTGATAGAAAATAGACAATAAAATAATTTACCCAACACATGTTTTGAAAACCTACTAGGGCAGCATACTGATAACTACCTCAAATGTCTGAAAGAAAAAAAGGCATGATTTAGGCAGTGGAGCATCTGCCATCTCTGTGCTGTTGTAAATGTTGCACGCTGCAAATACCTTCCTCTCAGTCATTTCATATGAACGAAACATGTACTCTGTGCAAAGTTCTTTGCTTGGGGCTGGAAACAGTATGAAAATACAGTTCTGTGTGTGTGTGTGTGTGTGTGTGTGTGTGAGATGAAAGTGAAGAACCAGAAGTAGCAGATTTCCTGCCTCATGGAAGCGTGGCATGGATGTGGACGTGTAAGAGCCACCGTGTTACTGAGAGTAAGAGCTCCGTAAGGCATGGTGGCACAGTTAGGGCTGTTCATACAGAACCTTGGATAATTTGTGTCTGTCTCTTAAGAAAAACATGTACCCACCAAACAGTTTTTAAGTAGGATTGGGGAGATGTACATGCTGTAGGCCATGCTAAATATTTTGTTTAAAAATTATTCACTTGAGACTTCCAGTATTAGCTCCAACATATAAAGGACCTGGGGGTTGTCAGTCCTACCCTTACCGCCAGAAAGAAGCTGAAGAAATTTAAAATCAGGGCCTTTTCTTGAATCTGTTGGAGAGTTAAGATTTCAGGGGAAAGAGCTGTGCTGAAACAGGTTGGGGGGGGGTGGCAGGTGAATTTGAGAACCAGAGTCGGCTAGGGGAAGAAGCCACTGGTGCCATAACTGGAAGCAAGAAATAGGTCATGGGGCGCCTGGGTGGCTCAGTTGGTTAAGCGACTGCCTTTGGCTCAGGTCATGATCCTGGAGTCCCAGGATCAAGTCCCGCATCAGGCTCCCTGCTCGGCAGGGAGTCTGCTTCTCCCTCTGACCCTCCTCCCTCTCATGCTCTCTGTCTCTCATTCTCTCTCAAATAAATAAATAAAATCTTAAAAAAAATGATTTAAAGAAATAGGTCATAAATATGAGGAATGAGGAATTCCTGGAGACCCCAGCATTAGGGGGCCACACTCTCATGGGCTTTTCCTCCAGGAACCCCAAAATGGTTTCAAGGTGAAAGTCAAGAAAAATCATTCAGGGCTTAGGCAGGGGAGGGAAGATTGCCAATTTACACACACTCCCAGAGTGTTTTCCAGAACAAACACATACTCCCTGAGGGAGAGACTTTCTCCCCAAGGGGAAAGAGGAGAGCTTAGAAACACTTGTGGATTTTGTAGTCCATGAACAACAGTCAAGTAAATGACCAAAATTTAATCAGAAGATCAGGGAATGCTCCCACTCCACCACACTTTGCCACCCCACAAACAGGACGTCAGAACAAACACAGTGCATCTCAGCTGAAAGAACTGCAGGGTACCTCTGAATTCTTAGGGAAATCCACACAACCAGAGAGACAAAGCAAGAACAAAGGGAAAATCAAAGTCTCTGGAGGCTATACCTACAGCAAACATTAAGCAAAGCGAAATGCATAGCCAGATTAACAGAAAACCTCACACTACAGGCCCTGTTCCTGTTGCTCAAAGCATTATGCTTGGCTTTCAGCAATAGCAATTAAAATATTCAAAGCATGATAAAAAGCATGAAAAACAGTCTGAAAGGAAAAGCAAACATCAGACCCAGGCTCAGCTATGATTTTAATGGAAAAAGTAGACAACATGGATAAAAGGTTGTATAATATAAACAGAAATGTATACTATGATAGAATCAAAAGAAAGTGTTAGAAATAAAAACTTTTAACAGAAAGGAAGTATGCTTTTGATGGGCTCATCACTAGAGTGGAAATGGCTGAGGAAATAATTAGTGATCTGGAAGATATATGAATAGAAACTTCCTAAATGAAAATTTAATGAGAAATAAGAATGAAAACAGAAAAAGAACAAAATATCCAAAAACTGTGAGACAATTTCAAAAGGTATAATATGCATAGTAGGAATATCCAAAAGAGAAAAAAGAAAATGAGATAGGGGAGCAAAATAAGTATTTGAAGTAACAAGGGTTCAGAATTTTCCAAAATTGATAAGTTGCACAAAGCCACAGGTCCAGGAATATTAGAGAACACCAACCAATATTTATACTGGGGGGAAAAAAAAACAAAAAAACCACTTGGTCATATCAAATTCAAATTGCAAAAAAGACATAAAGACAAGTCTTACTTATAGGGGAATAAGAAAAAGAATTATATCAGGCTTCTCATCAGAAACCATGGAAACAAGAAAATATTAGTGTGAAATATTTAGAATGTTGAAAAAAAAAAAAAAACCCTACAATTCTACAGCCATTGAAATTATCCTTCAGATGTGAAGAATAAATACTTTACTTGACAACAAAATAAAACTAAAACCCCCAGAATATTTATTACCAGCAGAACTGCTTTATAAGAAATGCTAAAAGAAGTTTTCAGGACAATAAAAATGATATGGTCAAAAAATTTATCTACAGTTATCTGAGATGCAGAGGTAAAATCTTTTAATTTATTATTCTTCTTGGTCTAATATAATTGTGTAAGGTAATAGTAGTAACAATGCTTTGGTTGATTACAAATTATGAATAAGTGAAATGAATGACAAAGTGTTTTAAGGACTAAGAGAGAAAACTTGAAATACTCTGTTACATTACTGACATCACCTGTGAAGTGGTATAGTGTTATTTGAAAGTTGGCCTAGATTAGTTGTAAATGTGTATTGAAAATTCTAGGGCAACCACTAAAAAATTTTTTTAAACAAGCATAATTTATATATTAAGGGAAGAGATAAATTAGAATCACTTAAAATATTAGATTAAAACCACAAGAGGCAGGGGCACCTGGGTGGCCCAGTTGGTTAAGTGTCTGCCTTTGGCTCAGGTCATGACCCCGGGGTCCTGGGATTGAGGCCCGTGTCGGGCTCCCTGCTCAGCAGGGAGCCTACTTCTCCCTCTCCCTCTGTTCTCACTCTCACTCTCTCACAAGTAAATAAAAACTTGAAAAAAAAGAAAAACACAAGAGGCAGGAAAAAAATTAAGAATCAAGTACTATGTGTAAAAAATAGGAAAATATCACAACTATGATAGATATAAATCCAACAACATCAGTAATTACTCTAAATGTGAATGGCCTAAATATTCCAATGAAAAAATAGACAGAGAGTAGGTAAAAATAAAAACAGGACCCATGGTGTGTTATCACAAGATATCCATTTTTACAAATAAAAAGATTTAAAGCAAAAGCATAGAGAAAGATATACATGCTAACACCAGTAATAGAAAACTGCAGTGACTGTTTATTTCATCAGTGCACACTTCTAACAAGGAAATGTATCAGGATAAAGAGGAATATTATGTAATAACAAAAGGGTCTATTTTCCAACCCGATGCGTAGTAATCCTTAAAGCATATGCACTAACAGCAGGATGTTAGGTCCAAAATGCAAAACCCAGTAGAACTGCAAGGAGAAATGGGCAGGTCACTAATATAGCAGGAGACTTCAACAGACATATTTATAATAGATAAATAATTATTTATATTTATAAATATATTTTTTATATAAATATATATATTTTATATTTATAAATAATTATTTATATTTATAATATATTTATATTATATATTATATATATATTATATATATATATTATATATTATATAAATAATATTTATAATAGATAAATAATTAATAGAACAAAAAGGCAGAAAATGAACTAAACAGCACTACCAATCAACTCAATGTAATTGACATTTTTAGAAAACGCATATTCTTCTCAAATTTATACTGAACATTCTCCAATATAAAGTCATTTTGAAAAAAATAAATTTCATTTTGGGCAATAAAATATAACAAGAAATTTTAAAAAGTATAAATCATTCAAAGTATTTTTCAGACCATAATGAAATTAAAATAGAAATCAGTAAAAGAAAGGTAGCAGGAAGATACTCAAATACTTGGAGATTTAAAAACACACTTCTAAATAACACGAAGGTCAAAGAAGATGTTACTAGATATATTTTAAAATATTTTCTTCTTTCCTTTTCTTCTTTCTTTCTTTCTCTTTCTTTCTTCTTTCTTTCTCTCTTCCTTCCTTCCTTCCTTCCTTCCTTCCTTCCTTCCTTCCTTCCTTCCTTCCTTCCTTCCTTCCTTCCTTTCTTTCTTTCTTTCTTTCTTTCTTTCTTTCTTTCTTTCTTTCTTTCTTTCT